>NC_086447.1:33778062-34048062 GCF_028390025.1 Pseudophryne corroboree | reverse complement strand
GAGGGTTAGGCTACGGGAGGGTTAGGGTTACGCTATGGGAGGGGAGGGTTAGAGTTATTCTATGGGAGGGGAGTGTTAGGCTATGGGAGGGGAGGGGTGGGTTAGTGTTAGGCTAAGGGAAGGGAGGGTTAGACTATGGGAGGCTTCGGGTTAGGCTATGGGAGGGGAAGGTTAGAGTTAGGCTATGGGAGGGCATGGTTAGCCTATAGGAAGGGATGGTTAGGGTTAGGCTATGGGAGGCTTCGGATTAGGCTATAGGAAGGGAGGGTTAGAGTTATTCTATGGGAGGGTAGGTTAGGGTTAGGCTATGGGATGGGAGTGTTAGGCTATGGGAGGGGAGGGTTACGTTATGGGAGGGGAGGGTTAGAGTTATTCTATGGGAGGTTTAGGGGAAGGGATGGGTGAGTAAGTGTTAGGCTATGGGAGGCTTCAGCTTAGGCTATGGGAGGCTTCAGGTTAGGCTATGGGAGGCTTTGGGTTAGGCTATAGGAGGGGATGGTTAGGGTTAGGCTATGGGAGGCTTCAGGTTAGGCTATGGGAGGCTTCAGGTTAGGCTATGGGAGGCTTCAGGTTAGGCTATGGGAGGCTTCGGGTTAGGCTATAGGAGGGGATGGTTAGGGTTAGGCTATGGGAGGCTTCAGGTTAGGCTATGGGAGGCTTCAGGTTAGGCTATGGGAGGCTTCAGGTTAGGCTATGGGAGGCTTCGGGTTAGGCTATGGGAGGCTTCTGGTTAGGCTATGGGAGGCTTTAGGTTAGGCTATGGGAGGCTTCGGGTTAGGCTATAGGAGGGGATGGTTAGGGTTAGGCTATGGGAGGCTTCAGGTTAGGCTATGGGAGGCTTCAGGTTAGGCTATGGGAGGCTTCGGGTTAGGCTATGGGAGGCTTCGGGTTAGGCTATGGGAGGCTTCGGGTTAGGCTATGGGAGGCTTCGGGTTAGGCTATAGGAGGGGATGGTTAGGGTTAGACCATGGGTGGGGAACATTTTTTCTGCCAAGGGCCATTTGGATTTGTTCAAAATCATCTGCGGGCCATTTTTGAAGTGCTCTCCCCCCCCCCCCCCCCCCCTCCTCACCTTGAGCGTAGGGAAGTGGGAGTGGCCTTAAACATAATGCCCACATTGGTGCTCTTTGCACATAATGGCCACAGTAATAGCTGCTCACACATACTGCCACCAGTAATGACAGACAAACATAATGCCCCAGAATAATGCCAGCAGGGCACTTACCACCACTGCAGGACAGGTGTCATCCAGACTCCTGCACATCACTGGTCCAGGTCCTGGGTCCACTCTGCACCGCAGCACAGCCACAGCCATTCCTCCTGCCAGCAGCCAGCAGAGCAGACCTCCATTAAGATCTCTCTTTAAAGCTGCCTCGCATCACCACCCAGGGCTATCTCCTTTGCACTGCATCATGGGAGATGTAGTTTTCTTACAATGTACCCTGAATACAGTGCACAGTGTGAGAAAACTACATCTTCCATATGCAGAGGATGGCTTAACACTCTGCAGCTGCCTTGGCAGGGTGCCGGGCCGGACAGAATGCTTCTTCGGGCCGTATAAGGCCGGCGGGCCAGAGGTTCCCCACCCCTGGGGAGACTATAGGAGGGGAGGGTTAGGCTGTGGGAGGCTTAGGGTTAGACTATAGGAGGGGATGGTTACGGTTAGGCTATGGGAGGGGAGGGTTATGCTATTGGAGGGTTAGGAATAGGCTATGGGAGTGGAGGGTAAGGGTTAGACTATGGAAGGGGAGGGTTAGGCTATTGGAGGGGGGTTAGGCTATGGGAGGAGAGGGTTAGGCTATGGGAGGGGAGGGCTATGATAAGGCTATGGAAGGGCTATGGTTAGGTTATGGGAGGGGAGGGATAAGGTTATGTACTAGGATAAGGGGCGGGGTAGAGTTATGTGGATGGTTAGGGTTAGACATTGGGGGTTGGGTTTTGGTTGTGTACGAGGGGGATGATTAGAGTAAGGCACTAGGTGGAGGAGAGGGTTAGGCACAAGGAGGAGGGTTAGGGCTAGGCTACAGATGGGGAGGGTTAGGGCTAGGGTACGGAAGAGGAGGGTTAGGCTTAAGCATTACAGGGAAGTTTAAGCTACAAGAGGAGGTTAGGGTTAGGCTACGGGAGAGGACTTTTAGACTTAAGCACTAGGGCAGTGGATTCCAAACTTTTTTGAATCACGGCGCCCTAGAGTATCAGAATTTTTTTCACGGCACCCGTAGGCCAAAAATTTCTTATTGAGAAATTTAGAAACCGTTTATATGTCATCCTTAGGGTCAGTTGTGTGGTGAGGGACAAGATTTGCTTCTGTTTGACCACAAATTTTATGTCTGGCAGCCACCAGAACTGGTTTTGCCTATTATATTGACCATTAATAATTTGAATTGGTCCTGGACCACCAACCCAGGGCACCCCTGCAAGTGTCCTGAGGCACCCCAGGGAGCCACGGCACACAGTTTGGGAACCTCTGCACTAGGGGGGAAGGTTAGGCTACAGGAGAGGAAGTTAGAATTAGGCACTAGGGGGAGTGTTAGGGTTAGGCTAGGGGAAGAGAGTGTTAGGCTTAAGCAATAGGTGGTAAGTTAGGCATAAGGGTGAGGGATGGGCACTAAGGGGAGGTTAGGCTATGAGAGGGAAGATTAGGATTAGGCACTAAGGGGTTGGTTAGAGTTGGGCTGTGGTAGGGGAGGTTTGTGTTAGGCACTAGGGGTAGGATTGAGTTATGAGAGGGGAGTTTAACATTAGGCACTAGGGGGGTGGTCAGAGTTAGGGTAGCGGAGGTTTGTGTTAGGCACTAGAGGTAGGGTTAGGCTAAAGGGGGGTCAGTCACTAAGGAATAGTTAGGGTAAGGCTATGGGAGAGGAAGTGTTATGGTTAGGCTAAGGGAAGGGAGTGTCAGGCTTAAGCACTAGGGAGAGGGTTAGGCACTAGTGGTATGGTTAGAGTTAGGGTAGGGGAGGTTTGTGTTAGGCACTAGGGGAGGGATAGGGTTAGGCTACAGGAGGGGTGGGTGGCGGTCAGTCACTAGTAGTTAGGGTTAGGCTATGAGAGGAGAAGTGAGGATTAGGCACTAGGGGGTGGGTTAATTACTTGCTCCCATCTTTTGATCCCACCTATTCTGCTGTTTGTCTCTTTGTTTACTGCTACCATTTGATCCTTGTCTGCTCACCTTGTGACCTTTCTCTTTTCTTTTTTGCTCCCCTTACTAACTTCCAAGTGTCTCTTGACTTCCCTTCCTTTATTCTACTTATCAAATAATATTTTTGGGAATATCCCCCCAAAACACCTATTTCTCTTACGTCCTAGAGGATGCTGGGGACTCCAAAAGGACCATGGGGTATAGACGGGATCCGCAGGAGCTTGGGCACACTATAAAGACTTAAACTGGGTGTGAACTGGCTCCTCCCTCTATGCCCCTCCTCCAGACCTCAGTTAGACTTTGTGCCCAGGAGTGACTGGACACTCACTAGGGGAGCTCTACTGAGTTTCTCTGGAAAGACTTTTATTAGGTTTTTTATTTTCAGGGAGACCTGCTGGCTACAGGCTCCCTGCATCGTGGGAGTGAGGGGAGAGAAGTCAGACCTACTTCTTCTTAGTTAAGGGCTCTGCTTCTTAGGCTACTGGACACCATTAGCTCCAGAGGGTTCGATCACTTGGTTCGCCTAGCTGCTTGTTCCCGGAGCCGCGCCGTCACCCCCCTCACAGAAGCCAGAAGAAAGAAGCCGGGTGAGTATTAGAAGAACAGAAGACTTTAGTGACGGCAGAAGACTTCAGTGACGGAAGGTACAGCGCAGCGGTAGCGCTGCGCTCCATGCTCCCACACACATCACCAACGGCACTTGCAGGGTGCAGGACGCTAGGGGGGAGCTCCCTGGGCAGCAGTTACTGAGGTTTTGGCTGGCAAAAAAAGGGCTATACAGTGTTCGATCACTGTATAGACTCCCGCCAGTTTACAGATTCAAATTTTAGTGGGCTACAGCCCGCCGGGAAGGGGGTGGGGCTTAGCCGCACATTGATCACCAGCGCCATTTTCTCCTATCTCTACAGCGCTACAGAGACGCTGCCCGGACCTCCAAGCTCCCGCAAGTACACGGGGAGGAAAAGCGGGGGGGGGGGGGGGCACATAAAATTGGTGTTTTTCAATTTATGTTGCCGGCGCTGAGCATATTACTAGCTTCGGTTAGTGTATGGGCGCTGGAGGTGTGAGCTGGCATACTCTCTCTGTGTTCTCCCTAAGGGCTTCTCTGTGGGTCTGTCCCCGGGTTTGTGGACTGTGTGAGTGTGAGTGTGTCGGCACGAGGTGTCGACATGTCTGAACCTGGGTGTTCCTCCCCGGAGGAAGTTCTGGGGGCTGCAGAAAAAGATTTAAGTATGTGTCTGATTGGATGACTATGCTGAGTACACTGAATACAAATGTGGCTTTATTGTCAAAGAGGCTGGATACAGTCGGTGGAGGACGCATTGTCTCAGGTACAAACAGTCTCAGGGTCACAGAAGCGTGCTTTTAACCAGATGGCAGATACAGGTACCGACACGGACTCTGACTCCGATGTCGATTTAAATGAGGCTTCTTTGCATCCACGGGTTGTCAAGAGTATTCAGTATATGATTATAGCCATTAAAGATGTTTTACGTATATCTTTTACGTATATTACGTTCCCGACACAAGAGTTTGTTTATTTAAGGGGAAGAGACCTGAGGTAAAATTTCCCCCCTCTCATGAAATGAATGCGCTTTGTGAAAAGGCTTGGGAGTCGCCTGAAAAAAGGTGGCAGATTCCCAAGCGAATTTTGATGGCATATCCTTTTCCCTCTGACGATAGGGAAAATTATCTTTATCAAGAGCATCCATATCAGAAGCCAAATTTTCAGCCCACTTTGCAATAGCACTACTCACCCATACCGACGCCACAGCAGGTCTGAGCAATGCACCAGTATTGACGAAAATGGACTTCAAAGTCGTCTCCAGCTTACGATCCACCGGATCCTTGAGGGCAGCCGTGTCAGGAGACGGAATTGCCACCTTCTTGGACAATCAGGATAGAGCCTTGTCCACATTTGGAGACGACTCCCATTATTCTTCTGACTCTTGGTTATATTAAGGACGCTGCAGATTACCTAAAGGATGCGGTGAGGGATGTTGGTCTCTTGGGATCAAGAGCAAATGCCATAGCGATTTCCGCCAGGAGGGCGCTGTGGATTCACCAATGGAATGCTGATGCCGACTCCAAGAAGAATATGGAAGCTCTTCCTTTTAAAGGTAGTGTCTTGTTCGGTGAAGGCCTGGCTGACCTGGTGACGACCGCTACGGCGGGTAAGTCATCTTTTCTTCCTTATGTTCCCACACAACAGAAGAAGGCACCCCATCAGCAGATGCAGTCCTTTCAGCCTAATAAATTCAAAAGAGGTAAGGGCTCGTCCTTCCTCGCTTCAAAGGGTAGAGGTAGGGGAAGGAAGTCGCCTGCAGTATCAGGCTCCCAGGACCAAAAGTCTTCCCCTGCCTCTACCAAGTCCACCGCATGACGCTGGGGCTCCCCTGGGGGAGTACCTACCGGTGGGGGGCCGTCTCCGATTCTTCAGTCAGGTCTGGGTTCGTTCGGCTCTGGGCCCTTGGGTCTTAGACATAGTGTCCCAAGGGTACAGACTGGAGTTTCAGGAGATGCCCCCCAACCGGTTTTGCGTGTCGGCCTTGCCAATTTCTCTTCCCGAAAGATAGGTGGTAAGAGATGCGATACAAAGGTTGTGTCAACAGATTGTCGTGGTGCTTGGTTCCCCCGTCAGATCGGGGGAAAGGGTTCTATTCGAGGCTCTTTGTGGTGCCGAAGCCGGACGGTTCGGTCAGACCGATTCTGAACCTAAAATCCCTCAATCCATACTTGAAACTTTCAAGTTCAAGATGGAGTCTCTTCGGGCGGTGATCTCCAGCCTTGAAGGGGGAGATTTGATGGCGTCAGTCGATGTAAAGGATGCTTACTTACACATCCCGATATTCCCTCCTCATCAAGCCTTGCTGAGGTTCGTGGTACACAGGATTGTCATTAACAATTTCAGGCGTTGCCGTTTGGGCTTTCCAGTTTCCACGGCCCCGAGGGTTTTCACCAAGGTAATGGCAGAGATGATGGTCCTTCTGCGCAAGCAAGGGGTCACAATTATCCCATACTTGGACGATCTCCTGATAAAGGCGAGGTCCAAGGAGCAGTTGTTAAGAAATGTGGATCTCCCCCTGTCGGTTCTGCGACATCATGGTTGGATACTAAATTTGCCGAAGTCTCAGTTGATCCCGGTCACTCGGCTGCCCTTCCTGGGCATGGTCCTGGACACGGAGATACAGAGAGTGTTTCTACCGGAGGTCAAAGCTCTGGAAATCCAGACCATGGTCAGGGAGCAAGGAATTTTTTACCAAGTGGTAAAGAAGGATCAGGCGCTAATAGGTGTTGTGTTTCTAATGCTGCTGCTAAAAATTTGGGGTAGTCACACCCAAAAATACATACAAATACACAAACACAATAGCAGCGCTGACGGAATAATTAACTAGTGAATAAGAAGGATTGAGTGAAAAAAATGATCACAATTTAATTAGACATATTAAAACACATTAAAAAACACATAAAATGGCCACTGATTCGGTATACTTTTTGGTCAGATAGCTGCCTACCTAGTGTAGTCCGTTCCTATTTGAAATGAACTGGTAGAGAATTAGGTGAAAAGACTGGAGGTGGACCAAAGATGCAGTCCCAAATAAGTTATTACCACATTAAGCTGCTGGAGGTGTAGTCCCTTGAGAGTGTCTCTTTGATATACTCAAACCCAAGCAAGGTTTTTAGGGGTCCTCACTGCAACGCGGTAGCCTCCTGTCGTGGAGAAGATTGGTGGTACTCCAGATGGATTTGTTCACCTCAGTTTCTCTGCAAGATTTAAGATCCAGTCCTGGTCCGGGCACACAAAGGCAGCAATAATTCCAGTGGACAGTGCCCAAGCAAGCCTCCTGACGTGTTTCGCTGCAGGCACTGCAGCTTTTTCAAAGGCTTTCATGCCCGGGTGTTTCAGTGGGATCTGCTGAAAAAATGGTCCGGGTCTCACCTGCACATGCACTGGAAAATAACTCTATCTTCCAGAGCCAGGATTTCTCTCCTGTGGTGGCTGCAAGGCTCTCACCTTCTAGAGGGATGCCGATTCGGAATCCAGGACTGGGTCCTCCTGACAACAGATGCAAGTCTCCGAGGCTGGGGCGCAGTCACGCATGGAAGAAATTTCCAGGGAAAATGGTCACGTCAGGAGTCTTGTCTCCACATAAATGTTCTCGAGTTAAGAGCCATTTACAACGGCCTGCTGCAAGCAAAGAACCTTCTTCAGGGTCTCCCTGTCCTAGTCCAGTCGGACAACATAACAGCAGTGGCGTACGTAAACCGCCAAGGCGGAACAAGGAGCAGGGTGGCTATGGAGGAGGCCACAAGAATCCTACGCTGGGCGGAACAGCACGTGAACGCTCTGTCAGCAGTCTTCCTCCCGGGAGTAGACAACTGGGAAGCAGACTTCCTCAGCAGACACGATATCCATCCGGGAGAGTGGGCTCTTCATCAAGAGGTGTTTGCAGAAGTGACAAAGCATTGGGGACTTCCTCTGATAGACATGATGGCGTCTCGCCTCAACAAGAAGCTTTCGAGGTATTGTTCCAGGTCGAGGGACCCCCAGGCCAGCGCAATGGACGCCCTGGTGTCTCCATGGGTGTTTCCGTCGGTGTGTGTGTTCCCTCCGCTCCCTCTCATTCTGAAGGTGCTGAGGATCGTTCGACGAACAGGGGTTCAGGCGATACTCGTCGTTCCAGATTGGCCACGGAGGGCCTGATATCCGGATCTTCAAGAATTACTAGTGGAAGATCCTTGGCCGCTTCCTCTACGAGAGGACCTGTTGTTGCAGGGGCCCTGTGTGTTTCTGGACTTACCGCGGCTGCATTTGGCGGCGTGGAAGTTGAGCGCCAAATCTGAGCTCGGAAGGGTATTCCAGGGGAGGTCATTCCCACTCTCCTTAAAGCTAGGAAGGAAGTTACGGCAAAACATTATCACCGTATTTGGAGGAAATATGTTTCATGGTGTGAGACCAAAGCAGCTCCTGCGGAAGAGTTTCACTTGGGTCGGTTTCTCCATTTTTTGCAGGCTGGCGTAGATGCAGGCCTGAAATTGGGTTCCATAAAAGTGCAGATTTCGGCTTTATCTATTTTCTTTCAGAAAGAATTGGCTGTCCTTCCCGAGGTTCAGACTTTTGTGAAGGGAGTGTTGCATATCCACCCTCCATTTGTGCCGCTGGTGGCGCCGTGGGATCTTGAAGTGGTCTTGCAGTTCCTTATGTCTCACTGGTTTGAACCTTTGCGTAAGGTTCAGTTGAAGTTTCTCACTTGGAAAGTGGTCATGCTTTTGGCTCTGGCGTCGGCCATGCGAGTGTCAGAGTTGGCGGCCTTGTCTCACAAGAGCCCATATTTGATTTTCCATTCGGATAGAGCGGAATTGAGGACTCGTCAACAATTTCTGCCGAAGTTGGTTTCTTCGTTCCACATTAACCAACCTATTGTGGTGCCTGTGACTACGGATGCTGTGGCGGTTCCAAAGTCTCTTGATGTTGTAAGAGCTTTGAAAATATATGTCGCCAGAACGGCTCGTACCAGGAAAACAGAAGCTTTGTTTGTCCTGTATACTTCCAACAAGATTGGAAATCCTGCTTCTAAACAAACTATTGCTCGCTGGATTTGTAATACAATTCAGCAGGCTCATTCTACGGCTGGGCTACCGTTGCAGAAGTCAGTAAAGGCCCATTCTACTAGGAAGGTGGGCTCTTCTTGGGCGGCTGCCCGAGGGGTCTCGGCACTTCAGCTTTGCCGAGCAGCTACGTGGTCGGGTTCAAACACATTTGCTAAGTTTTACAAGTTTGATACCCTGGCTGATGAGGACCTCATGTTTGCTCAATCGGTGCTGCAGAGTCGTCCGCACTCTCCCACCCGGTCTGGAGCTTTGGTATAGACCCCATGGTCCTTTTGGAGTCCCCAGCATCCTCTAGGACGTAAGAGAAAATAGGATTTTAATACCTACCGGTAAATCCTTTTCTCCTAGTCCGTAGAGGATGCTGGGCGCCCATCCCAGTGCAGACTGTTACTTGCAGTTGTAGTATTACTGGTTGTATTTGTTTACACATGGGTTGTGTATTAGTTTATTCAGCTTGTTGCTGTTGTTAATTCATACGGTTATCTGGTTTTATACTACTCCAGTTGCACGGTATGTTGTGGTGTGGGCTGGTATGTTTCTCGTCCTTTGTTTAAACAAAAATCCTTTCCTCGAAATGTCCGTCTCTCCTGGGCACAGTTCCTATAACTGAGGTCTGGAGGAGGGGCATAGAGGGAGGAGCCAGTTCACACCCAGTTTAAGTCTTTATAGCGTGCCCAAGCTCCACCGGATCCTGTCTATACCCCATGGTCCTTTTGGAGTCCCCAGCATCCTCTACGGACTAGGAGAAAAGGATTTACCGGTAGGTATTAAAATCCTATTTTTCAGTGGGTGCCATAGGATTTCTCCCCTCTGCTGCCCACTTGCATGTGCACCCCCAGATGTCGGTGCATGCTCTGCTGTCTGACGCAGAAGATAAAGTCATTGCGGATTCGATCTCTTTTCTTGTATTGATCCTCGGGAAGGGGCTCCTGTCCCAGCCACTCAGTAATAATACATTTAGGCAAAGAAGGATTCCTTATTTTCTACTTCATCCATTAGGGGACACTGGAGTTTCTCTTTACAGTGGGGTATAGAAGTGTAGTTACCGGGAGCTGGGTACTTTAAGAAATGTAGAAGTGTGACTGCTCCTCCCCCTCTATACCCCTCCTACAAGCCAGTCTTAGTTTACTGCCCGAGGGAGCTGCACATGTTCTGGTTTTCTCCTTAAGGGCAAGAAAATGTTATTAAAGGATTGACTTCTTCACGCAGCAAGAGGAGATTACAGACAGAGGTTGTCCCATCGTGGGAGCTGCCGGGGGTTCCACCCGCAACTGCTCGCGGTTCACGCAGGGACCACCATCTCTAGGGTGCGCCAGACCCGCTGCATGCTGCGTGAGTCGTGGTCCCCTAGCCTTGACCACCACCGACCAGCTTAAGGGCAACATGCGAGTATAGGGCCTGATTCAGTTTGGATCGCAATAAGGGGCAACGCTCCATTCCCTAGGCGAAGACGGAGCGTTGCGGGGGCGTGACATCAAAACGGGGGGCGTGGCGGCACTGATAGGGACGTGATCTGAAAGATTGCAGCGGGCCTTCTGTGAAACTCTAATTTCTACGATCAAGTAGAATTTGCGATGTGAGGGTGCAGGGAAACGGGTTTCTCACTACAAACCCTGCTATAAGCGATCGGAGGCTGCCGGTGGGGGCCGCGCTGAGACTGAAGCTTGCATGGAGTCAGTGGTGTATAGCAGGTCAGGAGAGTAATTGTGCACATGTAACCTCAGTATAATATAACTTGGGTTACAGTAATATTGTGCCTAGCGTGTTTAGTATTCCTAACATCACTGATATAGGGCAACAGTGTAAGTATCTTCCTACTCTGCCCCTCTCTCCTGCCTATCTTTCTCTCTCAGTCTCAATTCTAACACTGGCCCTCATTCCGAGTTGTTCGCTCGCTAGCTGCTTTTAGCAGCATTGCACACGCTAGGCCGCTGCCCTCTGGGAGTGTATCTTAGCTTAGCAGAATAGCGAACGAAAGATTAGCAGAACTGCTACTAAATAATTCTTAGCAGTTTCTGAGTAGCTCCAGACCTACTCCTAGATTGCAATCAGCTCAGTCCGTTTAGTTCCTGGTTTGACGTCACAAACACGCCCTGCGTTCGGCCAGCCGCTCCCCCGTTTCTCCAGACACTCCCGCGTTTTTGCCTGACATGCCTGCGTTTTTTAGCACACTCCTGGAAAACGCACAGTTACCACCCAGAAATGCCCCTTTCCTGTCATTCATTCACCGATCAGCAGTGCGACTGAAAAGCGCCGCACGAACACCAGCAAATCAACTAAGTTTTGTGTAAAATAATTTAGCGCATGCGCTCTGCGTACCATGCGCATGCGCATTTAGCAACAAATCGCAGCATAGCGAAAATCGTCAACGAGCGAACAACTCGGAATGACCACCACTGTCCACTACGCTACTGTGTTGATTTTGGTGTCAGTGTGTTTAACCATGGCTGATAGGGGATCAAAAGCTGCACAAAAGTCCTTTTCTTGCACAAAGTGCACAACTAAATTCACACAGGAACAGTCATCTAGTTCCTTATACTGTCAATTGTGTATTCCTGACACAGGAGCACAACAGCTGGAAACACCGGTTTGGGCGTCACAGCTCAACACCGTTATGTCTCATTTGACTGCAGAACTAGAGGCCTCTCATAAAGAGAGGGAGGCTGTTAGGCAGGTAACTGTCCCCTCACCAGATCCTCAACCAGCTTTGGCTCGAGCCTTAGCTATGTCGGTGGCAGAGCTCACTAAGACCATGGCCCCATCACCCTCTGTGGCCCATCAGGCCTCAAAAAAGAGGCAGCTACCCTCAGTCCTAAAGTCGGACAACTCAGAGGACAAGATGGTTCCCCCTATAGAGGAGGGCGAGTTCCCTGATTCAGGGGCGGAGCAGGTCCCAGAAGAGCCCGTACCTATATCATAGGTCATGGACGCATTGATAACAGCTGTACGCCAGGTTTTAAAAGTAGAAGAGAGGACCAAGGTCCAACAAAACAGTCTTTCTTTGATAAAAAAAAAAAAACAACAACCCAAAACTGGCTGCCTTTTTTCCAGTATCTGAGAAACTGGATTGTATCATAACCTCTGCATGGAAACACCCAGATCTAAAATTGCAAGTGTCCCGTCGACTCTTATCAGCATATCCCTTTCCACCGGATAGTAGAAAATCCTGCGAGTGTCCACCTACGGTAGATTCATCAGTGTCTCGTCTGTCTAAAAAGAAGTACTGCCAGTTCCAGGAGCCACCTCCTTAAAGCAGGCATTAAACAGGAAATTGGATAACACGTTAAAATCGATTTACACTATTGCAGGAGTAAACCTACATCCTGCAATGGTAGGCTGCTGGGCAAGACAATTAGCTGGAGGTATAAAAGCAGAATTTCCACAAAAGGAACTTATTCCTTTAGCAGAGTACATTGAGGTATCAGCCTCATATTTGGGGGATGCATCTAAGTAGGTATGTACTCTTGTGTTCAGGTCCTTCACATAATCAGTGTCGGCCCACAGAGCTCTCTGGGTACGACAGTGGCAAGCAGACACAGAATCAAAAAAAGCTGTGTAAGCTTTGCCAGTTTTGGGAAACGTTTTCTTTGGAGAAGAACTAGATAAGTGGATCTTAAAGGCAACTGGGGTAAGTCTACTTTTCTCCCCTCAGCAGCACCACCCACTAGGAAGACATATTCTGGTCCTTCCTTTCAGCCCTTTCGGGCCCCAGGGAGATCCAGAGGTCACCCCAGAGGAGGATCAACACTTTCCTGTGGTTTCAGAGAACGCGGCAGAGTAACTTCAAGCTCTTCCTTCTAGGACACCAAGTCTACCACAAAACCTAGCACATGACAGGTTTCTCTCTCACCTTGGAAACCCCAGAGTAGGAGCCCGTCTGCGGGACTTTACGAATGTCTGGACAGAGACATGCCAGGACACCTGGGTTTGGGACCTCATCATTCAGGTGTACAAACTCGATTTTCAGTTTCAATCTCCACCTCGGTTTTTCACCACAGGTTTGCCAGTTTCCAACGACAGGAGTGTCGTCCTTCAGGAGGCTATAGACAAACTTCTAATGGCAAGGGTGTTGAGACCGGTACCCAGACATCAACAAAAACAGGGGTTCTACTCCAGTTTATTTGTGGTGCCGAAGCCGGACAGCTCGGTCAGACTCATTCTTAACTTGAAAGAACTCAACCACTTTTTGAGAGTCTCCAAGTTCAAGATGGAGTCCCTTCACTCAGTGATTGCAGAGTTGGCGTCAAATGAGTTCTTGGTGTCGTTGGACATAAAGGACGTTTACCTGCCCATACCCATCTGGCCACCACACCAGATGTACCTGCGATTCACTATTCAAAAATCACATTACCAGTTCCAAGCCTTACCTTTGACCTGTCATCAGTGTGTTCACAAAGGTCATAGCGGTAATGATGGCTCTTCTAAGATCACAGTGGATCACGGTCACCCCCTACATGGATGATCTTCTCTTAAAAGCTTCCCTCAAGACCAATTAATTGAAAACATAGGGGTAACACAGAGGCTCCTCATAAGACATGGGTGGATCCTAATCTTCTCAAAATGTCAGTTACAGGCAACGTAGAGACTGCAGTTTTTGGGCATGATTCTGGACACGGACAGTGAAAGAATTTTCCTCCCTCAGGACAAAATCACAGCCATTCAGGAGATGGTATGGAAGGTACTGCAACACAGATGAGTGTCAGTACAATTATGCATAAGACTTCTAGAGAAGATGGTAGCGGCCTTTGAAGCAATTCCATACGGCCGTTTTCATTCAAGACCATTTCAACTGGACATCCTGTCTCAATGGTCGGTATTCCATTTGTTCCTTCACCAGACAGTGATACTAGCCCCCAGAACTCAGATATCTCTCTTTTGGTGCTGACCTCATCTCACCTAATGGAGGGCAGGAGGTTCGGAGTGTGGGATTGGGCTCTCCTCAACACAGATGCAAGCCTATGAAACACAGAACACTCACTAACAGGGCCGTTAGACTCCACAAGAAACGACACAGGGGGTCATTCCAAGTTGTTCGCTCGTTGCCGATTTTCGCAACGGAGCGATTAAGGCAAAAATGCGCATGCGCATGGTATGCAGTGCGCATGCACTAAGTATTTTAGCACAAAACTTAGTAGATTTACTCACGTCCGAACGAAGATTTTTCATCGTTGAAGTGATCAGAGTGTGATTGACAGGAAGTCGGTGTTTCTGGGCGGAAACTGACCGTTTTCTGGGAGTGTGCGGAAAAATGCAGGCGTGCCAGGATAAAACGCGGTAGTGTCTGGAGAAACGGGGGAGTGGCTGACCTAACGCAGGCCGTGTTTTTGACGTCAAACCAGGAACGAAACGGGCTGAGCTGATCACAGTGTAGGAGTAAGTCTCGAGCTACTCAGAAACTGCTAAGAGATTTCTATTCGCAAATCTGCTAATCTTTCGTTTGCAATTCTGCTATGCTAAGATACACTCTCAGAGGGCGGCGGCCTAGCGTGTGCAATGCTGCTAAAATCTGCTAGCGAGCGAACAACTCGGAATGACCCCCACTGCCAATAAACATCCTAGAACTGAGAGCAGTGTTTTATGCGCTACAGTTAGCACACCATCTGTTGCTGGGCCAAGCTGTCCATGTCCAGTCAGACAACGCTATGGTGGTTGGCGTACATAAACCAACAAGGCAGTACCAGAAGTCGAGCGGCAATGAGAAAGGTAAGCCGCATACTCCGGTGGGCGGAGGAAAACGCCATAGCAATGTCGGCAATATTCGTTCCAGGCATGGAAAACTGGGAAGCCGACTACCTCAGTCGGCACGATGTCGATCCAGGGAAGGGGGCTCTACATCCTCAAGTGTTCCAACAATTAGTCCATCGGTGGGGCCTTCCACAAGTCAACTTTATGGTATCCACACAAAATCACCGACTACCAAGATATTACTCTCGAACAAGGGATCCAGCAGCAGAGGCAGTAGACACTCTAACATCTCCCTGACGGTTCCACTTTGTCTACCTGTTCCCACCATTTCCTCTGCTGCCTCGCCTTCTTCAGCTCATCAAAAGAGAAAAGGCTTTAGTTCTGTTGGTGGCCCCAGATTGGCCACGTAGAACTTGGTACTCCAACATTTGGTTGCTTCTAGTAGACAGTCCGTGGCCTCTACCGCTGCAAGAAAATCTACTTCAACAAGGTCCTTCATTTGACGGCGTGGCTGTTGAAAGGGCAATCCTAAGGAGAAAGGGTATACCATTGATTGTTATACCTACAATACTTTGGGCTCGAAAGAATTTTACTTCAAAACACTACCATCGCATCTGGAAGGTGTACATAGTTGGGTGTGAATGTCGAAAAGCGTCTCCAATTTTCTTCAAGATGCCTCGACTACTTCTTTTCCTGTAGACAGTTTTTTCTGCTGGATTAATCTATGATCTCTGAAGGTGCAGGTCTCTGCATTGTCTATTTTCTTCCAAAATAAACTGCCATTAATTCCAGAAGTTCAGACATTTCTTCAAGGAGTTATGTGTCTACAACCACCTTTTATTCCGCCCACTGCTCCGTGGAATGTGGATATTGTCCTTTCATTTTTACAGTCATCCCTGTTCGAACCATTGGAAACGTTAGAACTCAAGTATATATCATAGAAAATGGTCATTCTACTTGCTCTGGTTTCAGCCAGGAGGGCGTCAGAACTCGGAGCTCTCTCCTGTCATCCTCCATATTTAATATTCCATGAGGATAGGGCCAAACTCCACACAAGGATGTCATTCCTTCCAAAGATGGTCTGAGCGTTCCAAATTAACCAACTTATCGTGGTACTGGTTCTTCCAGAAGACTCTCTTGCTTCCAAATCCCTGGACGTCGTCAGGGCTCTCAAGATCTATGTGGAAAGAACTGCTTCTTAAAGGAAATCAGATTCATTATTTGTTTTATATGATATCGCTTGTCCAGGCTGGCCAGCTTCAAACCAAACGTTGGCATTATGAATACGTTTGACCATCAGACAGGCTTATATAGCCTCATCCAAGGAGCCTCCAGCTTCCATAACAGTGCATTCTACATGCTCGATGGGTACCTCGTGGGCGGCTGCCCGCAGGCTCTCCATGGAGTAACTTTGCAGTGCAGACACTTGGTCAAGCCAAAATACTTTTGTCCGGTTCTACCGGTTTGACACATTCGCAGCCTCTGCCGCGCAATATCGCCATGTTGTTTTGCAGGGTTCTCAGTGCATTCACGCCCATGAAGGGAGCTCTGGGATGTCCCCACTGTAAAGAGGAACTCCAGTGTCCCCTAGTGGATGAAGGAGAAAACAGGATTTTGGTACTCACCGATAAATCAATTTCTTCGATTCCACAGGGGACACTGGACACCCACCCAGCTCTGTTCAAATCCTGCCATGGTTATTGTCATTATACATGTAACTGTTTTCGGATCTTCTTTTGACTGTCACTTATATTTCACACCTGTTGTGTGTTGTGTTTGTTGTGTGTACTTATGTTCACTCTTCCTCTAAAGTTTATTCTTCCAGCTCTCCTCGGGCACGGTTTACTAAGACTGGCTTGTAGGAGGGGTATAGAGGGGGAGGAGCAGTCACACTTCTAAATTTCTTAACGTGCTCAGCTCCCAGTAACTACACTTCTATACCCCACTGTAAAGAGGTTCTCCAGTGTCCCCTGTGGAATCGGAGAAGTGGATTTATCGGTGAGTACCAACATCCTGTTATCTGGGGCTGGCTGCATCTATTAATAAATGTGCTGCTAACCTGACCTACCAGTCTGCTCTGACCAACAAGCAAGAGGCCTGAGACTGCACCAGCCAGTGTCCTGCCCATACCAGCCAGTGTCCTGACAATACCAGCCAGTGTCCTGCCTATACCAGTCAGAGTCCTGACCATACCAGCCAGTGTCCTGCCCATACCAGCCATTGTCCTGCCCATACCAGCCAGTGTCCTGACCATGCCAGCCAGTGTCCTGACCATGCCAGCCAGTGTCCTGCCCATACCAGGCAGTGTCCTACCAATACCAGCCGGTGTCCTGCCCATACCAGCCGGTGTCCTGCCCATACCAGCCGGTGTCCTTCCCATACCAGCCGGTGTCCTGCCCATACCAGCCGGTGTCTTGCCCATACCAGCCGGTGTCCTGCCCACACCAGCTGGTGTCTTGCCCATACCAGCCAGTGTCCTGACCATACTAGCCAGTGTCCTGCCCATGCCAGCCAGTGTCTTGCCCATACCAGCCACTGTCCTGCCCATACCAGCCAGTGTCCTGACCATGCCAGCCAGTGTCCTGTCCATACCAGCCAGTGTCCAGCCCATACCAGCCAGTGTCCTGCCCATACCAGCCAGTGTCTTGCCCATACCAGCCAGTGTCCTGACCATGCCAGCCAGTGTCTTGACCATGCCAGCCAGTGTCATTCCCATACCAGCCAGTGTCCTTCCCATACAAGTCAGTGTCCTGCCCATACCAGCCAATGTCCAGCCGATACCAGCCAGTGTCCTGACCATGCCAGCCAGTGTCTTGCCCATACCAGCCAGTGTCCTCACCATGCCAGCCAGTGTCTTGACCATGCCAGCCAGTGTCCTGCCCATGCCAACCAGTGTCTTGCCCATACCAGCCAGTGTCCTCACCATGCCAGCCAGTGTCCTCCCCATACCAGCCAGTGTCCTCCCCATACCAGCCAGTGTCCTGCCCATACCAGCCAGTGTCCTTCCCATACCAGCCAGTGTCCTGCCCATTCCAGCCAGTGTCCTGCTCATACCAGCCACTGTCCTGCCCATACCAGCCAGTGTCCTGACCATGGCAGCCAGTGTCCTGCCCATACCAGCCAGTGTCCTGCGCTTACCAGCCAGTGTCCTGACCATGCCAGCCAGTGTCTTGCACATACCAGCCAGTGTCCTGACCATGCCAGCCAGTGTCATTCCCATACCAGCCAGTGTCCTTCCCATACCAGCCAGTGTCCTGCCCATACCAGCCAGTGTCCTGCCCATACTAGCCAGTGTCCTTCCCATACCAGCCAGTGTCCTGCCCATGCCAGCCAGTGTCTTGCCCATACCAGCCAGTGTCCTCACCATGTCAGCCAGTGTCCTTCCCTTGCCAGCCAATGTCCTGCCCATACCAGCCAATGTCCTGCCCATACCAGCCAGTGTCCTTCCCATACCAGCCAGTGTCCTTCCCATACCAGCCAGTGTCCTGACCATGCCAGCCAGTGTCATTCCCATACCAGCCAGTGTCATTCCCATACCAGCCAGTGTCCTTCCCATACCAGCCAGTGTCCTGCCCATACCAGCCAGTGTCCTGCCCATACCAGCCAGTGTCCTGCCCATGCCAGCCAGTGTCCTCACCATGCCAGCCAGTGTCCTCACCATGCCAGCCAGTGTCCTTCCCATAACAGCCAATGTCCTGTCCATACCAGCCAGTGTCCTTCCCATACCAGCCATTGTCCTGCCCATGCCAGCCAGTGTCCTGCCTATACCAGCCAGTGTCCTGCCTATACCAGCCAGTGTCCTGCCTATACCAGCCAGTGTCCTCACCATGCCAGCCAGTGTCTTTTCCATACCAGCCAGTGTCCTGCCCATACCAGCCAGTGTCCTGCCTATACCAGCCAGTGTCCTCACCATGCCAGCCAGTGTCATTTCCATACCAGCCAGTGTCCTTCCCATAACAGCCAATGTCCTGTCCATACCAGCCAGTGTCCTTCCCATACCAGCCATTGTCCTGCCCATGCCAGCCAGTGTCCTGCCTATACCAGCCAGTGTCCTGCCTATACCAGCCAGTGTCCTGCCTATACCAGCCAGTGTCCTCACCATGCCAGCCAGTGTCATTTCCATACCAGCCAGTGTCCTGCCCATACCAGCCAGTGTCCTGCACATACCAGCCAGTGTCCTCACCATACCAGCCAGTGTCTTGCCCATGCCAGCCAGTGTCCTGCCCATAGCTGAGAATGGAAGAATGGGTACTGGTACTTACGTATGTAAATGGAGATGACTACAGAATGTCAGCTCTTGTGATGAATAACTGAGCAGATCTGGTGTATGAAGCTGGAGGACATAAATCAGGTCCACCATAACTTCTTCTCATCCAGAGAAATGGCCTCACCTGCTGTGTCTGCTACATAGACCTTGCTGTGACGTGCTATAATAGATCTACATAAAACAGACAGTTAATAGGTTGACCCTATATGGTCGACACGCAACAGGTCGACAGGGTCAAAAGGTCAACATGTCCTAAGATCAACAGGTATAAAAGGTCTACATGAAAATAGTCAACACAGAAAAGGTCAACTAAAAAAAATTTTGTCCACATTTTGTCGATTTCATGGTGTGCAACCACAATTAGTGAAAACGTAGATCCCAATGGGCGCTCACTACGCCCGCCACCCTTCGGGCAGGTTACTGTTCCCAATCGTAGTCCATGTGAATGGTACATGAAGCTAAAGATGAAAAAAATGGGGAAAAAAACAGTTGTCATCCTTTTCTTCCTGTTGACCTTACTGGACACCTGTTACCTGTCCAGATTTTGACCATGTTGACCTATTGCATGTCGATCATATGGGGTTGACCTATTGACTTTCTTACTAGAAACTGTCTATCCATCCCACAGCAGTCTGAGCAGAGAGAGAGGCTACAAGCTAGAGCTGGGCCGCCATCAGGCGTTGCGATGCACTGCACTGCGCACCCCCCTAAGAAGCTCTAGACAGTAGGATGGTGCAACAGTGAGCACAGCTTTATTGGTAGTGTCCTGCTAGTACTGCGCAGTGACCTGTAAGTGCCCATCTGGAAAATAATCAGAGTAGCCCCGGGCAATAAGGCCAAGTGTCTGCGGCCAGAGCTTCAGAATAGAAGAAGCCATTCATGCTCTCTTATAAATAGTTGTAGCCATAGATGGAGCTTAATCAAGCAGTATTTTTTTAGAAAAGTGCCAAAAGGATTTAGCAAGGAAAGAGTGGTTGCAAAGTGGTAGGAGGCTGGTAATAAAGTGGTAAGCGGGTGGAAGTAAAGTGGGAGGAGGGTAGAAGTGCTAGGAGGCTGGTTATAAAGTGGTAGGAGGGTGGAAGTGGTAGGAGGCTGGTAATAAAGTTGTAGGAGGTGAAAGTAAAGTGGTAGGGTGGTAATAAAGTGTTAGGAGGGTGGAAGTGGTAGGAGGCTGGTAATAAAGTTGTAGGAGGTGAAAGTAAAGTGGTAGGGTGGTAATAAAGTGGTAGGAGGGTGGAGGTAAAGTGGGAGGGTGGAAGTAAATTAGAAGGTAGTGAAGTGGTGAAAAAGTGGTAGGAGTGTGGCAATAGAGTGGTAGGATGGTGGAAGTTGAAGAGTGTGGTAGCAAAGTAGTAGGAGGGTGGTATTAATGTAGGAGAAGGGTGGGAATAGAGTAGTAGGAGGGTGGTAATAGAGTAGTAGCAGGGTGGTAGTAAAGTGGTAGGAGGGTGGTGATAGAGTAGTAGCAGGGTGGTAGTAAAGTGGTAGGAGGGTGGTGATAGAGTAGTAGCATTGTGGTAATAGAGTAGTAGCAGGGTGGTAGTAAAGTGGTAGGAGGGTGGACAGTGCACCTCCTCACATTCCGCACACATTAGACACACTTCTAGGGCGTAATTCAGATGTGATCGCTAGGCAGTGATTTTTGCAGCCCTGCGATCAGATAGTCGCCGTGTACAGGGGGAGTGTATTTTTGCTGTGCAGGTGTGTGATCACATGTGTAGCAGAGCTGTACAAACAGAACTTGTGCAGTCTCTGCGCAGCCCAGGACTTACTCAGCCGCTGCGATCACTTCAGCCTGTTCATTTGACATCAGACACCCTGCGTTCAAACGCTGGGACACGCCTGCATTTTTCCAGACACTCCCTGAAAACGGTCAGTTGCCACCCACAAACGCCTTCTTCCTGTCAATCTCCTTGCGATCGCCAGTGCGAATGAATCCTTCACACAAACCGCTTGTACCCGTGCGACGCGCCTGCGCATTTTGGTGCATACGCATGCGCAGTTTGTGTCTGATCGCCCGCTGTGTGAAAACGCAGCCTAGCGATCAGGTCTGAATCGGCCCCTTAGTGTGCAGATCTGCATCAGTCACACCATCCACACTTCATACATAAGGTCCACTGAAAGCAGAAATACAAAACCCATGGGAATGGAAACACTTTCTCTGATGTAGTAATAGCATGAACTGCGACCAGGAGCAGGAAGGAAGGAAACCAGCATTACATGACATGTTACAGTTTATTATTGCTGAATACCTGGGATGTGAGATGGACATTCACAGAAATAAGACAGCAGGAAGTGACACACCATAAAAGCCTTGTTGACAGTAAAAGTTACATGAGGGCACAGACAAACAAATGAACGAGTTACCTGATGGTATGAGTTCCCTTGGCGTTATAGGTACATGAATCTGATTGGTCTATGTTACTGATAACAGGCTATTTTATCATGTCTCCTGCCAAATATATGTAATAGACCCGACCAGTTCTCCAGAACTCAGCTGTAAATCACAGACGGGAAACGCTCACATCTTCAAGGCCAGAGACATCATTATATATTGCTGGAAACAGAACAAACGGTAACATGTTTCTTCTAGCAATCCTCGTGTTCCTGTGTATCGCTGATACCTCTGTTTTATAGCCAGGTACAGTACATCCCTGACACCTATACCCTATAGCCAAGTACAGTTCATCACTGACACCTATCCCTTATAGCCAGGTACAGTGCATCACTGACACCTATCCCTTATAGCCAGGTACAGTACATCGCTGACACCTCTCCCTTATAGCCAGGTACAGTACATCGCTGACATCTATCCCTTATAGCCAGGTACAGTACATCGCTGACACCTCTCCCTTATAGCCAGGTACAGTGCATCACTGACACCTATCCCTTATAGCCAGGTACAGTACATCGCTGACATCTATCCCTTATAGCCAGGTACAGTACATCGTTGACACCTATCCCCTATAGCCAGGTACAGTACATCACTGATACCTTTATCTAGCCAGATAAAATACATCACTGACACCTATCCCTTATAGCCAGGTACAGTGCATCACTGACACCTATCCCTTATAGCCAGGTACAGTACATCACTGCTACCTCTCCCTTATAGCCAGGTACAATGCATCACTGACACCTATCCCCTATAGCCAAGTACAGTACATCACTGACACCTATCCCCTATAGCCAAGTACAGTACATCACTGACACCTACCCCCTATAGCCAAGTACAGTACATCGCTGACACCTATCCCCTATAGCCAGGTACAGTACATCACTGACACCTATCCCCTATAGCCAAGTACAGTACATCGCTGACACCTATCCCCTATGGCCAGGTACAGTACATCACTGACACCTATCCCCTATAGCCAAGTACAGTACATCACTGACACCTATCCCTTATAGCCAGGTACAGTACATCACTGACACCTCTCCCCTATAGCCAGGTACAGTACATCACTGACACCTCTCCCCTATAGCCAGGTACAGTACATCACTGATACCTCTCCCTTATAGCCAGGTACAATGCATCACTGACACCTATCCCCTATAGCCAGGTACAGTACATCACTGACACCTATCCCTTATAGCCAGGTACAGTACATCACTGACACATATCCCCTATAGCCAGGTACAGTACATCACTGACACCTATCCCCAATAGCCAGGTACAGTACATCACTGACACCTATCCCTTATAGCCAAGTACAGTGCATCACTGACACCTATCCCTTATAGCCAGGTACAGTACATCGCTGACACCTCTCCCTTATAGCCAGGTACAGTACATCACTGACACCTATCCCTTATAGCCAGGTACAGTACATCACTGACACCTATCCCTAATAGCCAGGTACAATATATCACTGACACCTATTCCTTATAGCCAGGTACAGCACATCGCTGATACCTCTCCCTTATAGCCAGGTACAGTACATCACTGACACCTATCCCTTATAGCCAGGTACAGTACATCACTGACACCTATGCCTTATAGCCAGGTACAGTAAATCACTGACACCTATCACTTATAGCCATGTGCAGTACATCACTGATACCTCTATCTTATAGCCAGGTACAGTACATCGCTGACACCTATCCCTTATAGCTAGATACAGTATATCGCTGACATCTATCTTTTATAGTCAGACACAGTACATCGCTGACACCTATCCCTTGTAGCCAGGTACAGCACATCGCTGACAGCTATTCCTTATAGCCAGGTACAGTACATCGCTGACACCTATCCCTTATAGCCAGGTACAGTACATTGCTGACACCTCTCCCTTACAGCCAGGTACAGTACATCACTGACACCTATACCTTATAGCCAGGTACAGTACATCGCTGACATCTATCCCTTATAGCCAGGTAAAGTACATCACTGACACCTCTCCCTTATAGCCAGGTACAGTACATCGCTGACACTTCTCCCTTATAGCCAGGTACAGTACATCGCTGACACCTATCACTTATAGCCAGGTGCAGTACATCACTGATACCTCTATCTTATAGCCAGGTACAGTACATCGCTGACACCTATCACTTATAGCCAGGTGCAGTACATCGCTGACATCTATCACTTATAGCCAGGTACAGTACATTGCTGACACCTCTCCCTTACAGCCAGGTACAGTACATCACTGACACCTATCCCTTATAGCCAGGTACAGTACATCACTGACACCTATCCCTTATAGCCAGGTACAGTAAATCACTGACACCTATCACTTATAGCCATGTGCAGTACATCACTGATACCTCTATCTTATAGCCAGGTACAGTACATCGCTGACACCTATCCCTTATAGCTAGATACAGTATATCGCTGACATCTATCTTTTATAGTCAGACACAGTACATCGCTAACACCTATCCCTTGTAGCCAGGTACAGCACATCGCTGACACCTCTCCCTTATAGCCAGGTACAGTACATCGCTGACACCTATCCCTTATAGCCAGGTACAGTACATTGCTGACACCTCTCCCTTACAGCCAGGTACAGTACATCACTGACACCTATACCTTATAGCCAGGTACAGTACATCGCTGACATCTATCCCTTATAGCCAGGTAAAGTACATCACTGACACCTCTCCCTTATAGCCAGGTACAGTACATCGCTGACACTTCTCCCTTATAGCCAGGTACAGTACATCGCTGACACCTATCACTTATAGCCAGGTGCAGTACATCACTGATACCTCTATCTTATAGCCAGGTACAGTACATCGCTGACACCTATCACTTATAGCCAGGTGCAGTACATCGCTGACATCTATCACTTATAGCCAGGTACAGTACATTGCTGACACCTCTCCCTTACAGCCAGGTACAGCACATCGCTGACACCTATCCCTTATAACCAGGTACAGCACATCGCTGACACCTATCGCTTATAGCCAGGTACAGCACATCGCTGACACCTATCCCTTATAGCCAGGTACAGTACATCACTGACACCTATCCCTTGTAGCCAGGTGCAGTACATCACTGATACCTCTATCTTATAGCCAGGTACAGTACATCACTGATACCTCTATCTTATAGCCAGGTACAGTACATCACTGATACCTCTATCTTATAGCCAGGTACAGTACATCGCTGACACCTATCCCTTGTAGCCAGGTACAGTACATCGCTGACACCTATCCCTTGTAGCCAGGTGCAGTACATCAC
Source organism: Pseudophryne corroboree (assembly GCF_028390025.1). Taxonomy (NCBI): domain Eukaryota; kingdom Metazoa; phylum Chordata; class Amphibia; order Anura; family Myobatrachidae; genus Pseudophryne; species Pseudophryne corroboree. Next base: position 34,023,672 of record NC_086447.1, on the reverse strand, counting down.
TGATACCTCTATCTTATAGCCAGGTACAGTACATCGCTGACACCTATCCCTTATAGCCAGATACAGTATATCGCTGATACCTCTATCTTATAGCCAGGTACAGTACATCGCTGACACCTATCCCTTATAGCCAGATACAGTATATCGCTGATACCTCTATCTTATAGCCAGGTACAGTACATCGCTGACACCTATCCCTTATAGCCAGATACAGTATATCGCTGATACCTCTATCTTATAGCCAGGTACAGTACATCGCTGACACCTATCCCTTATAGCCAGATACAGTATATCGCTGATACCTCTATCTTATAGCTAGGTACAGTACATCGCTGACACCTATCCCTTATAGCCAGATACAGTATATCGCTGATACCTCTATCTTATAGCCAGGTACAGTACATCGCTGACACCTATCCCTTATAGCCAGGTACAGTACATCGCTGACACCTATCCCTTGTAGCCAGATGCAGTACATCGCTGACATCTATCCCTTGTAGCCAGATGCAGTACATCACTGATACCTCTATCTTATAGCCAGGTACAGCACATCGCTGACACCTATCCCTTGTAGCCAGATGCAGTACATCGCTGACATCTATCCCTTGTAGCCAGATGCAGTACATCACTGATACCTCTATCTTATAGCCAGGTACAGTACATCACTGACACCTATCCCTTATAGCCAGGTACAGTACATCACTGACACCTATCCCTTATAGCCAGATACAGTACATCGCTGACATCTATCTTTTATAGTCAGATACAGTACATCACTGACACCTATCCCTTATAGCCAGATACAGTATATCGCTGATACCTCTATCTTATAGCCAGATACAGCACATCCCTGACACCTATCTTTTATAGTCAGATACAGTATATCACTGACACCTATCCCTTATAGCCAGGTACAGCACATTGCTGACACTGATCGCCTATAGGGGGTCATTCCAAGTTGATCGCTCGCTGCCAATTTTCACAGCGAAGAGGTTACTATTGCGCACGTGTATGCACCGCAATGCACAGGCGCATTGTACGTTGCTGGGCGATGGATTTAACAAAGAATCCATTTGCACAGCCGATCGCAAGGAGATCGACAGGAAGAGGGCGTTTGTGGGTGGCAACTGACCGTTTTCAGGGAGTGTTTGGAAAAACGCAGGTGTGTCCAAGCGTTTGCAGGGCGGGTGTCTGACGTCAATTACGGGACCGAAAAGACTGAAGTGATCGCAAGTGCTGAGTAAATCCAGAAATACTCAGAAACTGCAAAAAACTTTTTCGTCCCACTCGGCTGCACACGCGTTTGCAAACTTGCAAATCGAAAATACACTCCCCCGTGGGCGTCAACTATGCGTTTGCACGGCTGCTAAAAGTAGCTAGCGAGCGATCAACTCGGAATGAGAGCCATAGCCAGGTGCAGTACATCGCTGACACCTCCTACTTATGATATTCTGTAGTCCATGGACTGCTAGTGTGCAATGCTATACTGCGGTCTGACCGGCAGTGTCACAGTACTTATGAAAATAAAATAAAAATTGTATAGTACACTGGGGTACAGCAAAAACAAAAATATAGATTTTTTTTTTTATAATTATAATTTTAGGCTTTTTGTTTTTAGCTTTTATTATTTTAATTTTAGACTGGAGAGGAGCCCCTGGATGGATGGACGGATCACCCCTTTCAAATAAATAATAGAAATATATTTTTGGCTTTGGATCACACACAGATATATAGCAGTAGTGTATGGCAGCCACAATACTAGTCGTCACTGAGTGACGCACCAATTGAAATATATTTATGGCTTTGGATCACACACAGATATATAGCAGTAGTGTACGGCAGTACTGGAAGGCGTCACTGGGTGGCTCACCAATAGAAATATATTTTTTGCTCTGGATCTCACTTAAAGGATATATAGCAGTAGTGTATGGCAGCCACTGTACTAGAAGTCAGAGTGACGCACCATTAGAAATATATTTTTGGCTTTGGATCACACACAGATATAGAGCAGTAGTGTACGGCAGTACTGGTAGTCGTCACTGGGTGACTCACCAATAGAAATATATTTTTTGCTCTGGATCTCACTTAAAGGATATATAGCAGTAGTGTATGGCAGCCACTGTACTAGAAGTCAGAGTGACGCACCAATAGAAATATATTTTTTGCTTTGAATCACACACAGATATAGAGCAGTAGTGTACGGCAGCCACAGTACTAGTAGTCAGAGTGACTCACCAATAGAAATATATTTTTTGCTCTGGCTCACACACAGAGGATATATAGCTGTAGTGTACGGCAGCCACAATTCTAGTAGTCAGAGTGACGCACCAAAAGAAATATATTTTTTGCTCTGGGTCACACACAGAGGATATATAGCAGTAGTGTATGGCAGCCACTGTACTAGTAGTCAGAGTGACGCACCAATAGAAATATATTTTTTGCTTTGGATCACACACAGTTATATAGCAGTAGTGTACAGTAGCCACTGTACTAGTAGTCACTGAGTGATGCACCAATAGAAATATATTTTTTGCTTTGGATCACACACAGAGGATATATAGCAGTAGTGTATGGCAGCCACTGTACTAGTAGTCACTGAGTGATGCACCAATAGAAATATATTTTTTGCTCTGGATCACACAGAGTATATATAGCAGTAGTGTATGGCAGCCACAGTACTAGTAGTCAGAGTGACGCACCAATAGAAATATATTTTTTGCTTTGGATCACACACAGAGCATATATAGCAGTAGTGTATGGCACCCACTGTACTAGTAGTCACTGAGTGATGCACCAATAGAAATATATTTTTTGCTCTGGATCACACAGAGTATATATAGCAGCCGCAGTACTAGTAGTCACTGAGTGATGCACCAATAGAAATATATTTTTTGCTCTGGATCACACACAGAATATATATAGCAGTAGTGTACGGCAGCCGCTGTACTAGTAGTTAGACTGACGCACCGATTGAAATATAGTTTTTGGTTTGGATCACACACAGATATATAGCAGTAGTGTATGGCAGTACTAGTAGTCACTGAGTGACGAACCAATAGAAATATTTTTTTTGCTTTGGATCACACACAGAGGATATACAGATATAGCAGTAGTGTATGGCAGCCACAGTACTAGTAGTCAGAGTGACGCACCAATAGAAATATATTTTTTGCTTTGGATCACAAACAGAGCATATATAGCAGTAGTGTATGGCACCCACTGTACTAGTAGTCACTGAGTGATGCACCAATAGAAATATATTTTTTGCTCTGGATCACACAGAGTATATATAGCAGCCGCAGTACTAGTAGTCACTGAGTGATGCACCAATAGAAATATATTTTTTGCTCTGGATCACACACAGAATATATATAGCAGTAGTGTACGGCAGCCGCTGTACTAGTAGTTAGACTGACGCACCGATAGAAATATAGTTTTTGGTTTGGATCACACACAGATATATAGCAGTAGTGTATGGCAGTACTAGTAGTCACTGAGTGACGAACCAATAGAAATATTTTTTTTGCTTTGGATCACACACAGAGGATATACAGCAGTAGTGTACGGCATCCGCTGTACTTGTAGTCAGAGTGACGCACCAATAGAAATATATTTTTTGCTTTGGATCACACACAGAGGATATATAGCAGTAGTGTACGGCAGTACACAGCCCCTTATAGACAGAGAACACCTGGTCCTATTCATACACAGCCACAGTGTGCTACTATGCAGAGGCGAGCCCTAACACAGTGACAGCACACCCAACTCAAGTCTACTGCAAAACAACTCCTCTGCTCTCTCCTGCCCCCCTTTGCTCTCTCTTGCCCCGTTTGCTCTCTCCTGCCCTGCTTTGCGCTCTTTCTGCTTGCTCCTTCCCTAACAGCACACCTCACAGAAGGAACACGTCCTTACTGTACACTGTCCAAGCCCGGAGTGAAGATGGTGCCGATCATCGGGACTATATATAGAATCCAAAACCTGCGAGATCCGACAGCGGGATGATGACGTTTTACCTCGTTTTCAGATCCGAGTTAGAAACGCAAAACCAAGCCTGACTCAGATCCGGGATCGAATCCCCAAGTTCAAGCGGGTTTGGTTCTCAGGGAACCGAACCTGCTCATTTCTATAAGTAACCATCCATGTTGCGGTCACTGGGATACTGTGTGTACTGTATGGCAGCGACTGGATGCTATGAGTACTATATGGCGGTCACTGGGATACTGTGTGTGTACTGTATGGCAGCGACTGGATGCTATGAGTACTATATGGCGGTCACTGGGATACTGTGTGTACTGTATGGCAGCGACTGGATGCTATGAGTACTATATGGCGGTCACTGGGATACTGTGTTGTCAAAGTCAGAAAAATATCTCTATGCACACTACCATATTTGCACCTCACACAGGTCCGTGCTGCGCATGCGTACGCTCTCCCGTACGTGCGCATACTCACAGTCGCGGGCACCCGCAGGCGCAGGGTATGCATATTTACGGTAGAGTTTATGCGATCGTAGCGTGCGACTCAATCATTACATATTTTCACTAATAATGTATTTTGTAGATCATGGTCCCTTTGATAGATTCTGAAAGTTTGGTTAATATAGAATGTTCATGAACAGAGAAATCCCTCTTTGTTTGATACGAAGGGTCAGACAGGAGTAATACAGTGGTGTTTAGTATCCATCGGAAGAATATTTAATTAGAAATATTCCGGTGTTGGTTTGAAACAGATCAATCGCTCGTGCGAATAGTTATGGACATAAGAAGTTTATGAACATTTACTTTATTTGCACTTTATTACCCATGCGGCGGGAAACCCAGTTTCCCTCCCACCTGAGCAGTTGGAAATAGTCACAGCCCACCTGTATGAATCAACCTATGACCTTTTGTTATAATACGAAGCCGAATTCCTATGTCCAATGAACAATGAGATTGTAGGGACCATTGAATTGTATTGTGTGTGGGGCATAAATAGGCAGGCCGACCGTATCCAGGTCTCTCTCTTCAACGGTTCTCATTGCTGATAATCGGGAGCTGGATATCGAGGCGCATGCGATCGTTCCCCTTGTGCGTAAGTTTTCTCCGTAATCATATTGTCTTACTGTGAGCCATCTCTCTCTCTCTCTGTCTCTCTCTCTCTCTCTCTCTCTCTCTCTCTATCTCTCTCGTATTTTCCTTTAATTGTATTGTATTGTATTTCCTGTGTAGTTTATCTGGTTAGTTGGTTTATGTTATATTGTAGTGTATCATTTGTACTGTGATTCCTTTTTGCAAGTATAATAGTTATAATACATATAATAGGTTTTGGACCCTAAGCCCAGGTATCTGTGTATTCTTTATAAGGGTTAAGTATTCTCTGAGCGTCGGTGACGCTCAAGCAGCTTTGTAGTTAATCAGGTTACACCAGGTTGCACTTACACTCTGTCTCCACACTAAGGTATACTGTGTATCTCATCGTTAAAGGTATAGATATAAAGGTTTAACGTTGTAAGCGTCTGCACCGCTGGTGATCTCCTCGTGGTCCCGAGCGTACGCTACGCTATAGCGAATCATTACATTAGTCGGCAGCCAATAGCGTGCCTGCCTGTGATCACTGGGCCGTAAGCGAACGTGACGCTTGAGCGTCTCGACTACGGTTGAGCGATCGCTACACAACTTGCGTACCCTTACGGTACTTCTTACGTAGATAGCGTACAGTGTTCTTAGACCTCTTAAAGTGTTTTATATACGATAAATATTCAGCTTTATCAATTGGCGGCTCGCCCGTCCTTCACATATCTGCACTAGGTAGATCAGCAGACATTATCCCTCAGCAAAAGGCGGGAGGTTGTATCCCTCGTAGTGCTGACAGGATAAGCGTCTGCTTCACTTAGGTAAAGAGTGCTGAAGGAATCCGGGAACCGGAGGTAAGAACAAAACGCTAGTGTCTTTTAAAACTGTTTATTTTTCTGTCTTGCGTACACACGCACGCACACATATATATCTGCATTTCCTTTTCTTTTTCATTTTCGTATATCACTCTCCTGTCTGCCAGTTTTATAGTTGATAGAAGTGCTAAAAAAAGATTTGCCGTTATTTCATAGTTTAAGAGTAAAGGTAATATAGTTAAAAGATAGACAAAACACACAGTTTTGCCTGGGAGATAAGGCGAAGTCAGTGTGTTGTGTGGTAGATGATCAAGGATCATCTACATTGATAAAAGTATAAATTGTGTTACGGTGGATCTTTGCTTTGCGTATACGTGTCTCTAACAAAGACCTGCGTACGCAATCCAAAGGCCGACGCACGCAGCGTACGTTACGCAACGGAGCGTCCGGTTACGCCCACGTAGCTCAAGTCACGATAAGTTGATTTTTAACGCAAAGCGATAAATAACGCAAAGCGATAAATAACGCAAGTCTATTTTTGGGTGTCCGAAATTTTAATTAACAGATCCTGCTCCTAATTGGTAACACACCTGATCTGAAGAAAAATTTCTGCGCAGAAATAGAAATAGAAACAAAAGTGTACATGTGATGAGTGAGTGTTTTTACAATTTTTAAAGGTTGAACCACAAGAAAAGTCGAGTACTCGTGAGGTACATGCGTGTAAGTGACGTGCACGGTGGCTAGGGAGGCATCTCTGGTTAAATATACAATTTTGAGCATTAGAGTATAGCAGACCAGGAGGTCATACTGTAACAAGACCAGGAGGTCATACTGTAACAAGACCAGGAGGTCATAGCAGACCAGGAGGTCCAGGTACAGCCGACAAGGAAGTCCGCTATACAGTTCACAGGCACAACACCGAGAAGGGTTGGTGCAACACCCATATAGGCCATATAAGCTCTGGCTGAAGGAATTCGCAGTCGTAAGTTTCGATTCCATTGGTCTTTCCGTACATAAGCTTAGTTGTTTGTGTACTGAACGACTGGACCGCACGTAAGTGTGTGCAGTAGTTAGTAATCTGACCTAATACCATTAGAGTAAAGGGGTCACAAACGCTATCTGTACACTCTAACGTGATTTGTGTAATTTTTTTATTTTAAGGGAAGTTCGCTGCTCACTCAGGAACTATCCAGCAACCAATAGTTACTGGAAAGAGTAAGTGTTCTTCGGATAACCCTCGCAGGTTCCAGTAAATAGAGGTTCAGGTCGCAGGGGCCCTAGGTCGAGTACGCCAGCACCATATCGGTGTGATCAGGTCGTATTGGTCGGCGTGGGCGAGTGAGTGGGGTACTCGGTAAACCGCCACCGTCAGCCTATTGTTGACATTTGGTTTTGCGTAAAGGGTTGGCTAAATAAAGCAACACTTTCGAACTATGGGGGCCACTTGTTCAGGTAGGGGGCGATCAACCTCGGTTCGGGTTGATTCAGTGGTCCGACCAATTGGGTCGGCCAGGTATATAATGTGTGAGAAATATGGAAGTCACACAGAAACTTTATGTGATGAATGGGAGAGAATGACTGTACATGACGGGGAGAAATTCCCAAGAGTAGGGAGCTTCAGCTCAGAAGTGTTACAAAATTTAAGGAGGAGGATATGTCTCATAAAATCAACAAAGAGACGAATCCAGCATTATGATTATTTACAGTTGTGGCAACAGGAAGGTGAGATACAGAGAGGTTTGGCTCAGGCGGCGGGATCTGGCTCTAACAGAAAACTGATTGCCACGGCCCCACCGCCACCATATATATCAGGAGAGAAGTTGATTACGGAGAAAGACGCACTAAGGTGTAACACAAAATCACTTAGTAACTGTGTAAACGTTAATGATAATGTTAACTGTGGCCGGAGAGCCCCCAGCCACGAGGCAAATGGCCGCCCTGGCACTGAAGGGGTTAATCCCTAGTGCCCGGCGCCATTTGCAAGGACAAAGGGGCTCTTGGCGCCAAATTTGAAATGTATTGTGGGCGCTAGGCGCCGTGTTTTATAAATGTGTTTAAAATGTATTTTAATATGTGCCGTGGTCCCGGACCCCTCCGGAGACCACGGCAGGGAGAACAGCCCCCGGCGCGCTCAGCAGTGTGTGCGCGCCGGGGGAGAGGAGGCAGCCGCTGACCGCCGGAGTCCGGGAGCTCCGCTCCCGGCAGCGGTCAGTGTAGCCCCGGGCGCACTGGAGTGTGCGCGCCGGGGAGAAGGGTGAGCGCTGCGGCTGGGAGCTCGGCTCCCGCTGCAGTGCTCTATGTGAGAGCCGCCGCTGGGGGCCGGGAGCTCTGCTCCCAGCGCCTCAGCCCAGCACGGGTGGCCAGCCGCAGCAGCCGGGACGGACGTCCCGGGCTGCTAGCCGGCGAGGGGGGTGCGCTGCAGCCCGGCTCCCCGCCGGACGCTGCAGCGAGGCTAACAGACAGGCGCCGCTCATGGGGGACCAGGCTAGCCGGCTCCCTAGCGGCGTGGGTGCAATTAGGCTGGCAAGCAGGCTGATGAGCGCTGGGGTCCGGGAGCTACGCTCCCGGCGCCCCAGCGCCACAACAAAGCCAGAGTCACGGCGGCCGGGACAAGTGTCCCGGGCCGCCGGGCTTAGGTACAGGGGGGTGCGCCGCTGCGTGCGGCGAGGCCACAAAAGTAGTGCCACCCTGGGGGGACAGGGAGAGCCAGCTCCCTGGAACCCCAGAGGCAGAAAAGCAGGCTGGAGGATGGGGGAAGCCAGCCCCATGCCTCCAGCACTGAGAGGGAGAGCCCTAGCAGCCAGGCTGCAGGGCTAGGGAAGGCACTGCAGTGCCTGAATATGTAGAGTCTGTGCAGGGCACAGGCTCAGTGTATATTTAAAGAGAAATGTACAGTGTGATTTAAAAATGTAATGTATTTAAAGATAAAATGCACTTACTTGATTGTGTGTCCCAGGAGGGGGGAATCCATGGCTGTGCAGGCTGATGGATTCTCCCAGACCTTTTCCCCAAAAACGGAATGTTTTCCCATCCAGCCTCATAGTTCCAAGGGGTACAGGAAGAGAGAGGAGCAGCTTAGCTGTGAAGCAAGCTGAGTGGTTTCTTGGAGCTCCATGGAGATCAGCCGTAGTGGACCAGAGACCTGGACCGGGGAGCCAGGCTGCCCAGCTCTGGAGCCCAAATCCAGGCTGCAGGCAGTGAGAGGGGTCCCGGGCAGGTTTCTGGAAGTCAGTTTAGGAGGGAAAAACTTCCCCCCAGCCAGACTGAACGGCACCGTGGGAGTATCCTGAATCTCCAAGATAGGAGGGTCAAAGGAGACCGACCACTCCCCACTGTCCATAGGGGACAATGTTAGGTGTGCATGAGTCCAGAGCATGCACAGCTCATGGGTAAACATTGATTGGTTGTACACCACAGGGCGGGCTTACCCCCTGTGGTAGAGGGTCTTGGAGAGGGATAAAAGGAGGGCAGTTGGCCCATAGGATTGTGTATTGTAACATCTTCTTCTGCTGAAACATCTTAATTGTATGCTGTTGCCCCTAGCAATAGGGAGGAGCCTTTTTAAAGGTTTTTGAGCAATAAACACCTTTGCCTCAAGAAGACTGCTTCATCTTGTGACCAACAGGGTTAGGCCAAACCTAGCCCCGTTCTCCGGCTGTCCAGGGAAGCACCTGACGTCTCCAAGCTCCGCCTTCCGCCAGCTACCGGTAGAGGCCTAGCAAGTGGCTAGTGGGGATTCGTCGACACCACACAGGTGTGGTAAAGCAGTGCGTCGGCACATACAGAGCAGAACCGTGGTTCCAAACGCCACGGCAGGTTAGGAGTTTGGTGGTGGCAGCGAGAACCCGCCCACAGCGCAGTGGGTGGAGTCAGTAACAGGCGGTTACTGACGGTAAGCGGGAATCCCCTATGTGGTCAGGCCTCGTGCGGCTTGACCTTCCAATCTGTGCGCAGTCAACGGGACGCGAAAGCGGCGAGTGCTTTCGTACGGTACCGTCCTGTCACAGAAATTGGTGGCATAGTGGTGGGATAATCCCAGGCGGCTTTTCATCACCCGATTGGAGAAGCCGAGTTACTCAGGAGAGGAGTAACTGCAGCGCAGGAGAACGCACAAGATGGCGGAATTCAGCGGAATGTCCAAGGAGGATCTGGAGATCGTATGCCAGGGGAAGGGTGTGGAAATCCCTTTCAACGCGTCCAGGAGCGTTATGCAGGCGGCGCTCAGAAGCGTGGAGGAGTCTCATCGGGCGGAGGTGGAAAGCACTGACGGCGTCAGCAACGCAGAGGACGGCCCAGCAGTGGACCTTCATGAGGAACCGGTGAGAACCACAAGCCCCTCCCTCTCTCACAACAGCCATGTCTCCCAACAATCCCTAGCAGGGCCAGGATCCCAACGTCCCAGGGGGGGCGGCCCGGATACCCTAGCAGATCGGCTAGCGGAATTGGGGGAAAGGGCAACAGAGCAAGAACGCTTGATCATCATCCAGATGTGGCGTGATGAGCGGGCACCACAGGCCGTGGTACCCCGGGAGCCGTTGTCAGCTGTTGTACACAGATCAGGACGAGTTCAGTTTGCCAAGTTTGCAGACAGTGATGGGGACATTGATGGACATTTGCAAGTCTTTGAGAGGACTTGTAAACTACATGAACTACCCAAGTCAGAGTGGGTGAGACACCTTGTGCCCACTCTGCATGGAGAGGCCTTGGAGGCCTATCGAGGAGTGGCGACGGAGGACTGTGGGAACTACGACGAAGTCAAGAAGGCCCTCCTCCAGCGATTCTTCATCACTCCTGAGTCTTACAGGAAGAAATTCAGAGACTTGCCCAAGAATCCTAGCAGCACCCATGAGCAGTTCGCCACCCAGCTGAGGCAGTACGTGGTGAAGTGGGTGAAGGATTCGGAAGCCACTACGTGGGACGCACTGATCGACCTGATCTGCAGGGAGCAGTTCTACCGCAGGTGCGCCCCAGAAGTGAAGGAGTGGGTGCTAGATCGGGAGCCACCCAGCTTAAAGATGGCTGCCCAGTTAGCAGACAAATATGTGGCAATTCGGCCGCAGGGGCAGAAGCGCCCAACCAGCAGCCAACCCCAAAAGACTGTACCACCAGGGGGACACCCCTCTTCAGCTCATCGCCCCCCAAAGCAAGCATCTTCCAACCCGGGTGCTTTTGGCCAGCAACCGCCCCGCAGTGCCCCTGCCAGTAATCAGAGGCCATCGGAGCCACGCCTGGACAAAAAGTGCTATGGCTGTGGGAAGATCGGACATCTGAGGATGAACTGTCCTGCATCCCAAGCACCCCAGACTCGTGCCCCAAATCCAAGTGCTGGAGCCCGGATTGCTTGCTTAACCCGGGAAGATGAGCTTCCAGAGACTGTACCCCCTCCAGTCAGTCCGATGGAGTGTGGCAAGAAACAGGTGGACTCCACGGAAAGAGTCACCTGTATGGCTAAGAAGCCCCCACCAAATATGTGGCGGAACCTGCAGCCGGTCCAAGTGGGATCCCTGCAGGGCGAAGGCTTAAGAGACTCTGGGGCCTCCATAACCGTTGTAAGCCCCCACCTGGTCGACCCTGCTGCCGTACTGCAGGGTTGCACTGCAAAAGTTACAGTGGCCGATGGGCTAGAGCGAGAAGTGCCCATGGCCAGAGTCTACCTCGACTGGGGTGCTGGACAAGAGCTAAGAGATGTTGCCGTAATGGATGGCCTCCCAACTGATGTCGTCTTGGGGAATGATCTCGGTGGAGGGATCGTTACTGCCTTCGCGAACGCCATCACCCGAGTCAAGCGGCCAGACTACAGTCTTCATCGTCTCTGCCAGCACCGCCCAGCCCAGAGGAAAAGACCCTAGCGGCTGAACAACCGCCAACCACAGCGTCAGCCATCCCAGAGGAAAAGACCACAACGGCCAGATCAGCACATCTGCCCCTTGCCTCTGGTGGGCCTACGTCCCCTAGCAACGCAGAGGATGTCGGTTCCAGTTTGTTGAATCCTGTGCGGGTGCCCAGCGATGCTCCTGTCCCTAGTGGTCTTCCAACTCCGGCGGTGAGTATGAGTGACTACCCCGACCCTACCATGACTGACCCCAACTTGACTGACCCCAATCTTCCCCCTGTAGAGTGTCCAAACTTAGGAGAAAGTGAGGGCCGCAGGCAGGAGTTTAGGGAAGCTCAGCTCTCTGACCCATCCCTGGAAGGTATGAGGCGCCAAGCTGGCCGCGGCCTTGCTGGGATGGGGGCAGGGAGTGTGACCTGGTGGAAACGGTTACTGTACCGGGTAGCCAAGGTAGAGGGGGATAGGCCAGTGCGGGAGAAAGTTCAACTGGTGGTTCCCAGGAGCTTTCGGGAGCAACTGATGTCAGTTGCCCATGAAATTCCTTTGGCGGGACACCTGGGGAGGGACCGAACACTGAGGCGACCTGACGCAGAACTTTTTTTGGCCCGGGGTGTCGGATGACGTCCGGACCTACTGTAAGTCCTGTGATGTGTGCCAACGGCTTGGACGCCCCAGTGCTCGGGCTCCCCTGAGGTCTTTGCCAATAGTCGGGGAACCTTTCCAACGAGTGGCTGTGGACATAGTCGGTCCCCTACCTGTGCCCAGTAGATCGGGGAAGAGATACATCCTCACCGTGGTGGATTATGCTACCCGGTATCCGGAGGCTGTGGCTCTGTCCGCCATCACTGCGGAAAAGGTAGCGGACGCTCTGCTAGGCATATTTAGTAGAGTAGGGTTCCCCAGTGAGATCCTAACCGATCAAGGGACACAGTTCATGAGTGATCTGGTCCAGTGTCTCTGGGCGAAGTGCGGAGTGCGCCAACTCCGCACTGCCCCCTATCATCCCCAGACTAACGGACTCTGCGAGAGATTCAATGGTACTCTGAAGCAGATGCTACGGGCATTTGTGACTTCGGAGGGAGGAGACTGGGAGCGATACCTGCCGCACCTCCTGTTTGCATATCGGGAAGTGCCCCAGGAGTCAACCGGATTCTCGCCCTTCGAGTTACTATATGGCCGCCGAGTACGTGGACCTCTTGACCTGTTCCGGGAGTCTTGGGAGGGGGAGCTGATCCACCAGGATGAGTCCGTGGTGGAGTATGTGTTGAAGCTCAGAGATCGGTTAGAGAATCTCATGGGACTAGCGCAAGCGAATCTTGCGGAAGCACAGACCAAGCAGAAGACTGGGTATGACCAGGGCGCGCGTGCTCGGGTCTTTGGAGTAGGGCAGAAGGTGCTGGTTCTGGTGCCCACACGTCAGAACAAGCTCCAGGCTGCCTGGGCGGGGCCGTACACGGTCGCAAAACGCCTAAGCGACATCACCTACGTGGTGTCATTTGACAGCGATGGTAGGAGGCAGCGTACCTACCATATAAACATGTTGAAGGCATACCACGAGCGTGTGGGGTCGGTAGCCGCTGTGTGCTGCCTGCCGATGGAGGAACCAGGAAAAGATCCCATTCCTGACCTCCTCGCGGATGCCAAGGGGGAGGGTGGTGTAGAGGAAGTTAGCTGGAGCAGTGAGCTTGGTAACCACAAGAGGGAGCAGCTGGAGTCAGTGCTGCAGTCCTTTGAGGCCCAGTTCAGCAGGAAGCCCGGCCTGACTTCCCTACGTGCCCATCATGTAGACACTGGTGAGCATAGGCCGATTCGGCAACCCGCGTATCGGGTCTCACCAGAGGCGCAGGCGAGTATCTACCAAGAGGTGCAGGAGATGTTAGCGCTAGGCGTAATCACGCGCTCCAACAGTCCCTGGGCCGCCTCCGTTGTACTGGTTCCCAAGAAGGACCGGACAACCAGGTTCTGCGTAGACTACCGCCGGTTGAACGAAGTAACCAAATCCGACGCCTATCCCCTACCCCGCATTGACGCACTGTTAGACGAGCTGGCTGGGGCGAAGTACATCTCTACGTTCGACCTGAGCAAGGGGTATTGGCAGATACCAATGACTCCCGAGGCTCAGGAACGGTCCGCCTTCATCACCTCCTTTGGCTTGTTTGAGTTCAAAACGATGCCATTCGGGATGAAGAATGCGCCAGCCACCTTCCAGAGTGTGGTCGATGACCTGCTGAAGGGGTTCCGAGAGTTCGCCCAGGCCTACTTGGATGACATTGCTGTCTTCAGCCGAACCTGGGAAGAGCACCTGGGCCATGTGGGGTTGGTGTTAGAGAGGATTCGGTGGGCAGGTCTGACCATCAGGGCAGACAAGTGCCAAATGGGGATGACAGAGGTACAGTACCTAGGGCACCGTGTGGGGGGAGGTAAGGTGAAGCCTGAACCAGCGAAGGTGGAGGCGATCCGCGACTGGCCCCGGCCCACAACCCAGAGACAGGTCCTGGCTTTCTTAGGGATCGCAGGATACTACAGACGTTTTGTCCCTGACTTTAGTTCTGTGGCCAAACCCCTGACTGATCTGACTAAGAAGAAACTCCCCAAGATAGTTGACTGGACGACCGCATGTGAGTTGGCATTCCAGTCATTGAAAACTGCTCTAGTACAAGCCCCAGTACTGATGGCGCCGGACTATAGTAAAAACTTTGTTGTACAAACTGATGGGTCACAGTACGGACTCGGGGCAGTACTGAGCCAGGAGGGGCCGGATGGACAGGAGCACCCTGTGGCCTATTTGAGCAGAAAGCTGCTACCGCGGGAGGTGGGGTATGCCACAATTGAAAAGGAATGTTTGGCTATTGTTTGGGCTGTGAAGAAGCTTCAGCCCTATTTGTATGGCCGCCATTTTACGGTGGTAACGGACCACAATCCATTACGGTGGCTCCAACACACCACGGGGGAAAACGGCAGACTGTTGCGGTGGAGCCTTGCTCTTCAGGTTTATGACTTCCATATTATCCACAAGCAAGGCAAGGCTCATAGCAATGCAGATGGACTGTCACGACAGGAGGAGCCTGAACCCCCAAAGAACTCCCGGTAACCTCATTAAGGACTGCGGGACCAGGACCCAAATCGTTGGGACATGGGTCCCTGGTTGACCCGCTTGAATGGGGGGGAGGAGTGTGGCCGGAGAGCCCCCAGCCACGAGGCAAATGGCCGCCCTGGCACTGAAGGGGTTAATCCCTAGTGCCCGGCGCCATTTGCAAGGACAAAGGGGCTCTTGGCGCCAAATTTGAAATGTATTGTGGGCGCTAGGCGCCGTGTTTTATAAATGTGTTTAAAATGTATTTTAATATGTGCCGTGGTCCCGGACCCCTCCGGAGACCACGGCAGGGAGAACAGCCCCCGGCACGCTCAGCAGTGTGTGCGCGCCGGGGGAGAGGAGGCAGCCGCTGACCGCCGGAGTCCGGGAGCTCCGCTCCCGGCAGCGGTCAGTGTAGCCCCGGGCGCACTGGAGTGTGCGCGCCGGGGAGAAGGGTGAGCGCTGCGGCTGGGAGCTCGGCTCCCGCTGCAGTGCTCTATGTGAGAGCCGCCGCTGGGGGCCGGGAGCTCTGCTCCCAGCGCCTCAGCCCAGCACGGGTGGCCAGCCGCAGCAGCCGGGACGGACGTCCCGGGCTGCTAGCCGGCGAGGGGGGTGCGCTGCAGCCCGGCTCCCCGCCGGACGCTGCAGCGAGGCTAACAGACAGGCGCCGCTCATGGGGGACCGGGCTAGCCGGCTCCCTAGCGGCGTGGGTGCAATTAGGCTGGCAAGCAGGCTGATGAGCGCTGGGGTCCGGGAGCTACGCTCCCGGCGCCCCAGCGCCACAACAAAGCCAGAGTCACGGCGGCCGGGACAAGTGTCCCGGGCCGCCGGGCTTAGGTACAGGGGGGTGCGCCGCTGCGTGCGGCGAGGCCACAAAAGTAGTGCCACCCTGGGGGGACAGGGAGAGCCAGCTCCCTGGAACCCCAGAGGCAGAAAAGCAGGCTGGAGGATGGGGGAAGCCAGCCCCATGCCTCCAGCACTGAGAGGGAGAGCCCTAGCAGCCAGGCTGCAGGGCTAGGGAAGGCACTGCAGTGCCTGAATATGTAGAGTCTGTGCAGGGCACAGGCTCAGTGTATATTTAAAGAGAAATGTACAGTGTGATTTAAAAATGTAATGTATTTAAAGATAAAATGCACTTACTTGATTGTGTGTCCCAGGAGGGGGGAATCCATGGCTGTGCAGGCTGATGGATTCTCCCAGACCTTTTCCCCAAAAACTGAATGTTTTCCCATCCAGCCTCATAGTTCCAAGGGGTACAGGAAGAGAGAGGAGCAGCTTAGCTGTGAAGCAAGCTGAGTGGTTTCTTGGAGCTCCATGGAGATCAGCCGTAGTGGACCAGAGACCTGGACCGGGGAGCCAGGCTGCCCAGCTCTGGAGCCCAAATCCAGGCTGCAGGCAGTGAGAGGGGTCCCGGGCAGGTTTCTGGAAGTCAGTTTAGGAGGGAAAAACTTCCCCCCAGCCAGACTGAACGGCACCGTGGGAGTATCCTGAATCTCCAAGATAGGAGGGTCAAAGGAGACCGACCACTCCCCACTGTCCATAGGGGACAATGTTAGGTGTGCATGAGTCCAGAGCATGCACAGCTCATGGGTAAACATTGATTGGTTGTACACCACAGGGCGGGCTTACCCCCTGTGGTAGAGGGTCTTGGAGAGGGATAAAAGGAGGGCAGTTGGCCCATAGGATTGTGTATTGTAACATCTTCTTCTGCTGAAACATCTTAATTGTATGCTGTTGCCCCTAGCAATAGGGAGGAGCCTTTTTAAAGGTTTTTGAGCAATAAACACCTTTGCCTCAAGAAGACTGCTTCATCTTGTGACCAACAGGGTTAGGCCAAACCTAGCCCCGTTCTCCGGCTGTCCAGGGAAGCACCTGACGTCTCCAAGCTCCGCCTTCCGCCAGCTACCGGTAGAGGCCTAGCAAGTGGCTAGTGGGGATTCGTCGACACCACACAGGTGTGGTAAAGCAGTGCGTCGGCACATACAGAGCAGAACCGTGGTTCCAAACGCCACGGCAGGTTAGGAGTTTGGTGGTGGCAGCGAGAACCCGCCCACAGCGCAGTGGGTGGAGTCAGTAACAGGCGGTTACTGACGGTAAGCGGGAATCCCCTATGTGGTCAGGCCTCGTGCGGCTTGACCTTCCAATCTGTGCGCAGTCAACGGGACGCGAAAGCGGCGAGTGCTTTCGTACGGTACCGTCCTGTCACATTAACCCATTAACCCATGCAAGTATTAACCCGTGCAAGTTGTACCCTGTTTTGAACTTTCCTCAGGAGTGTGATCAAGAGGACGAATCGGCAACGATTTCAGCGCTCTCTCTAGCAGCCACCATAGCAGAGACCACAGTAGGCACAGCTCCACCCACGAGATTAGTAAAGGCCCCTAGCGGAGGGATAGGTGAGGTCGTATCAACTGGTAAGTACGGCACCATGCATTATGCTGAAACTATTTCACCACAGCCTGTAGAATCTACACAGAATGAGGTTGTTAGAATTACACCTGTTAGAGTAATAGCAGTGCCAAATGGGAAAACAGACGCATCAGGAGCCACTCCCATTAGGAACATTGCCATGTACACCCCATTTTCCCGAATGGAATTAAGGACCATAGTGTCTGAATTTCCTGACCCTAGAAAAGACTTAGTTGCCAGTCAAAAATACATCAGAGACTTAGGTAACACTGCAGAGCCCAACAATAAAGACTGGCAGATATTGCTGAGAGCATGTTTACCCTCAAATGTCGACGCAACTCAATTTTTAGCTGATTGCGGACTAGATCATGATGTACCTCTTACAGATGTGTACAACCAAGATAATGTGAAAAGAATAAACTTGCAGTTAAAAGAGTATTTCCCAGCAGTAGCTAAATGGAATAAGATATTCTCCATTAAACAGAAGGAGTCAGAGACAGCTGCAGAGTATTTTCACAGAGCATTATTAGAAATGGCAAAATACACAGGCATAGAGGACATTAAAACAGACACAAACCATCGGGAAGTAGCAGTATCGGTACTGATGGATGGTTTAAAAGAGTCATTGAAGACTAGGGTACAGACCACACAACCATGTTGGCGAGGTCTGTCTGTGGCTACTTTGAGAGAGGCTGCTATTGATCACGATAGAAACATCACCAGACACAGGGAGCAACAAGGTGATAAATTAATGTCAGTAAGTATACAGGCCCTGACCACAAGGCAGCCTTTGTTTGTATCACCAAATCCTGTGGGTAAGTCAAGTATGGTTACTTGTTATTCTTGTCACAAACAGGGACACATGGCACGAGATTGTAGAGTAAAGAATCCACGAAACTCATACCAAACCCCTAGACAACGACACGACACACGACATTGGGAGCAAGGTCCGCAGAAACGGAGTTATGAGCCACATACAGGGGAAACAAAAAGATATCCCCCAAACAGAGACTGGCATGCCTCTGGTAGTTCCCAACTATCTCCCTCACAAGTAGTTGCTGCCAGCGGGATTCAGGGAGGTCACCATACCCAATAGGGGTGTGGCCATACCTGTAATCTGCAGCCAGTAAAATTAATTGCCAACATTGGAAGTGAACCCGAGATCGCAATTAATGTAGCTGGTAAAACTTTAAACTTTCTTGTAGACACAGGGGCGGCCAAGTCAGTGATAAATTCGACAGTGGGCATGAGAACCACTGGTAGGACAATTCCAGCCATGGGAGTAACAGGAGTAGTCCAGCACTACCCTGTTAGCAAACCAGCCGAGATTACAATAGGGCCTTTGCATACCAAGCATTCCTTTTTGCTGGCTGCATCGGCACCAACCAATCTCCTGGGAAGAGACTTACTGTGTAAAATGGGGTGCGTCATTTATTGTACTCCTGAAGGTGTATTCTTGGACATACCTGAGAAACACGCTCAGGAAGTGCGAGACATGTTAGACTCCCCATCAAAATTAATGTCACATACCATTATGACAAATAGGAATCCATCCCAAATAGAAGAGATGACTTCTCAGATACCAGAGTCACTTTGGACAAAAGACGGACAAGACACTGGATTAATGGCAAACGTAGCTCCAGTAGTTGTACAAGTAAAAGATGGTAGGATAGCTCCAAAAATCCCACAGTACCCTCTGAAGCCAGAGGTGGAGTTAGGAGTTTACCCAGTAATAGAGCGCTTGCTACAACAGGGCATTCTGGTAAGAACGTCCAGCACTGCTAATAGTCCCATCTTCCCTGTGAAAAAGAGTGGGGGGAGGGGTTACAGACTAGTGCAGGATCTAAGGGGGATTAACAAAATAGTTGAGAGTCAGTTCCCCGTAGTGCCAAATCCAGCTGTCATCCTAATGCAAATCCCTCCCACTGCCAAATTTTTCACTGTTATTGACCTCTGCTCCGCTTTCTTTTCGGTACCTCTGCACCCTGACAGCCAATATTTGTTTGCATTCACATACAGAGGAGTCCAATACACGTGGACTCGATTACCCCAAGGTTTCATAGATAGTCCAAGTATATTTTCTCAGGCTTTGCATGATTGTTTACAGTCTTTCCAACCAGACAGTGGATCAGTATTGATACAGTATGTGGACGATTTATTACTGTGTTCAGATTCACTGGAAGCATCTCTGAAGGATACGAAACAGCTCCTGTTTCATCTTTCAGACACAGGACACAAGGTGTCCAAAGACAAGTTACAATTATGCCAAACTAAGGTAAAATATTTGGGACACTGTCTAACACAAGGACTGAGACACCTGACCGCTGATAGAATCCAAGCAATTAGAGACATGACTCTGCACAAACCCAGCAACAGATCAGAACGTTTTTAGGAATGTGTGGGTATTGCCGTAATTGGATCCCAGGGTTTTCCATTTTGGCGTTACCTTTGCAGGAAATGGTCTCCTCAAACAAACCTGATAGGATTTCGCATACAGATGAGTCCGAAACAGCATTTGAGAGACTCAAACAGTGCCTAACGCAGGCACCAGCACTAGGTATGCCAGACTATGGGAAACCCTTTGAACTATACGGAACAGAAAGTGCTGGTTGCGTGGCAGGTGTACTAACCCAAAAACACGGTGATGCCAGCAGGCCAGTTGCATACTACAGCGCTCAGCTAGACACAGTAGCGCGATCCCTCCCCACATGCTTGCGAAGCGTTGCTGCGATAGCATTGCTAGTGACAAAAAGCGAAGATGTCGTGCTAGGCCACAACCTCACAATCCATACGCCACATGCAGTATCAGCCTTATTGAATTCTGCCCAAACCAGACACGTCTCATCAGCGCGGTTTACAAGATGGGAATTGGCATTGATGGCCCCCGTAAACATCACCATAAGGAGATGCAGTGCATTAAATCCTGCAACGTATCTCCCAGGTGTGCCTGGTCAGGCACAAAGGGTGGAAGGTGAGAGTGATGGGGAAGGAGGATTTAATACAAAGGAAGATACACATGATTGTATGGAATATTTGACCCAAAATTTTACCGCAAGGCCTGACATCAGTGACAACCCACTGGAAGATGCAGAACTCACGTTCTACACGGACGGTAGTTGCCATAGACAGTCAGACTCGGGAGACTTGTGTACTGGATACGCAGTCGTAGATGACCAAGACACCATAGAAGCGGAATCGCTAGGCCCACCTCACTCAGCCCAGGTTGCTGAACTGGTCGCCCTAACCAGAGCATGTGAATTGGCTAAGGGTAAGTCAGCCAATATCTACACCGATTCTAGATACGCATTCGGAGTAGTCCATGATTTCGGAGCCCTATGGCGTCTCAGAAATTTCATGACGGCCGCTGGTACACCGGTAGCGCATGCAGCTCACATAAAAAGGCTTCTAACAGCGATACAGGAACCCGACAGAGTGGCTGTTATCAAATGTAAAGCACACACATATAGCCAAGACCCGGTATCACTTGGTAACAGCCGAGCGGACGAAGCTGCTAAGTTAGCAGCTGCTACCCCCATACAGACAGACACCACACAATTGATGGTATTTAATACCATTAACACACAGAAGTTGTGTGAAATGCAAAATTTGTGTTCCACACAGGAAAGGGCAGTCTGGAAGGCAAAGGGATGTGGCCAGGAGTCCTCAGGACTCTGGACGGATGGACATGGTAAACCAGTGGCCCCCAGAGCATATCTTCCATGTCTGGCTGAAGCAGCTCACGGGCTGACTCATCTAGGCAAGGAAGGGATGTGCAAATTGGTAAGAGCCTATTGGTGCGCCCCAGGATTCTCCTCTCATGCGAGTAAAAGAGCAATGTCATGCCTTACCTGTTTGAGAAAGAATATTGGAAAGGCAATACCTACAGAACCATCCCATATCCCACCTGCCGGCGGCCCTTTCCAGGTAATACAAATTGACTTTATACAATTACCCCCTTGTCGGAATTTGAAATATGTACTTGTTTGTATAGATGTTTTCTCAAATTGGGTCGAAGCATTTCCTGCGGCTACAAATACCGCTATGTTTACTGCTAAGAAAATTGTGCAGGAATTTGTATGTAGATATGGTATCCCTAGAATAATCGAAAGTGATAGGGGTACCCATTTTACAGGTGATGTCTTTAAAGGAATGTGTAAGTTGATGGGAATTGATAGCAAGCTGCACACTCCGTACCGTCCACAGGCGAGTGCGAAGGTCGAAAGAGTGAACAGCACTATTAAAAATAAATTGAGCAAAGTGATGGCAGAGACAGGATTGACATGGCCAGAAGCTTTACCCATTGTATTGTACAGCATCAGAACCACTCCCAGGTCCCCTCTTAATCTGTCTCCCTTTGAAATCTTGTTTGGTCGACAACCGCATGTTATGATTAACCCTCAGGATGATTTGAAATGTAACAATGAAGTAACTGTAAAGTACTTGATTAACATGAGTAAACAGTTAAGGAATCAAAATGATAATCTGAAGTTGGTGATTCCTGATTTACCTGATAGTAATTGTCATGACATTGAACCTGGGGATTATGTAATGATACGGAATTTTCTACGCTCAGGTTGCCTTATTGACAGATGGGAAGGACCATACCAGGTCTTATTGACTAGCACTACAGCATTAAAGGTTGCTGAGAGAGAGACTTGGGTCCATTCATCCCACTGCAAGAAGGTTGCTGATCCAGAGAGGTCCCGTGATAAGGAACAGACGGTAGAGGTTGTATCACTAGAGTGTCTGTTCCAGGAGGACTGAGGCGGCACCTGAGCCTTGAAGACCGAGAGCTGTTGTCGACTCCCCACTCCCTTTTATTATTTTCCTCCACTTCCCATCCCCTCTCCCTCAAATTTTTTTTTCCTCCTTCTCATTCTTCTCCGTTTCCTCCTATAAGATGGACTTGCCCCAAGAGACTGTGATCCGGATTTTCCTGTTGACCATGATGTTGACCAGAGCAGTCTGTTCCGGCGAGAGTACCATGGAGGTCGATAGAGGTTCTGGAATGGGTTCTAATGATAAAGATGGAGGCGTAGTTTTCCAAGATCAACCTAACCAACAAGCAAAGGCGAGTATCAGAAAACGATCCGATAGCATTGACCATAGAAGGAATTGTGACGGATTGTTAGCTGAGGAAAACTGTATCTGTAGGCTCTGTAACAATGTCATCGAAGATGGGTGCATTAAGAAATGCCAATCCAGTTTTAATATCCATATGGACCGGCATCCATTGAGTGACTATCACTCCTTAGTGGGTAATGTGTTAAACAAAACAGATTGTTGGGTATGCTCTCAAGTACCTCAAGGTCATAGCAAATCAGGGCTAGTACCATTTCCTTTAACGATAGGGGAGGTACTTGAGTTAAATGGTGGGAGACCGGTGGACAGGAGGTTTAACATCTCCAGCCCTCCTAGTTTGAAGCTCCACCAATACCATGTGGATAGGTCCCTATTATGTTTCAACATCTCCAATCCCAGAAAGCCGGGAAATTGGGAAGTGTCATGGAGTAACCACACCATGACCTTTTCGCATAGAGCAGATAGAATGCCTACAGATACAGAGCTTGTACGCCACATAGCCAGTAGAGGAAAATCTTTCCGGTATAGGTACACCTTAGGAAATAGGATTACGAGAGTTGGAGAAGTATCACCAGGATACTGTGCACATATCGTACAACCTGATACGTGTATTAAGCAGATGGAAGAATTAGGGTTAGGAGATTTCACCTGGAAGGTGTGTAATATGGTTATGTCCTTCTCCGTCCCATATGTTCTCCCCGATGATGCATATTTCATATGCGGGAGAAAGGCGTACAAGTGGCTTGCCCCAAACTCTGAAGGATTGTGTTATATTGGAAAAGTATTGCCTGAAGTGATGACTGTAACACATGACAAAATGAAGGACATACATCGTGGTGCCCAAGCTCCTTATACTCACACCCACTACGAGCACGTTGTTAAAAGGCACCTGATAGAGAAGACAGAGCATCCGGCCTCTGATCTGATAAGTGAATCCACCGGGATTCAATTCTTAATCGCGTTAGATTTCACCCGCACCGCTAGAGGAGTGCTAAATTATAAATACATATCGGCGCTCGCAAATTTGTTAGATAATATCACTGAAATGTATGATGACACGTTTAGATATACTGGAAGGGAACTTCAAGCTTATAAAACAGAACTGGTGCAGCATAGAATGGTTCTTAATTACCTCACAGCAGTGACAGGCGGATATTGTGTTACATTGGCAACACAGTACGGCGTGAAGTGTTGCACGTATATCACGAATAGCACCGAGGATCCGGTCGAGGTCATAGACCAAAAGATGGACGATATTCTCCAATTGAAGTGGGAATTTCGCCGAAAACACAATCTCACTCTTGCTGCTGTAGGTAATGAGCTGACTGGTTGGGTGTCATGGTTGAACCCGCGAAATTGGTTCTCCGGTTTGGGAGACTGGGCTCAAGGAGTCATAATGGATGTTGGGAAGTTTCTCCTATGTATCTTAGGTGTTGTCATATCAATTGGCTTGATATTTAGATGCGGTCAGGCTTTAATGAGGTGCAATCGTCGTACTAAGGTAATGAGTTTGAGGAGTGAGGAAACTGTAATTAACCTGGATTTGATCTATGACCCAATGATAGAAACAATGATGTGATGAAAATGCGATTTCTACGGTCCGTTTCTTTCACCTGTTTTTCTGGTTTTTCTCCAAGATAAAAAGACCCACTTGGACGAGGAAGTTGACGAGACGCTATACAGACAACGGATAGACCAAAGAAGAAGTTTTGACCACTTGAGATATGGACATTTGATGAACTTTGCCATGGATCCCCAGTTTCCCTAGAATTCTTAAACTTACGCTAGCCCAACATTTTTTGTAAATCTAATGGCATTGACAAAGCTTTTTGCTCACACCTAATGGGCAACACAGCGCAAAGAAGACGACTTTCAACTGATACCGAACAAAACTTCAACCGACAGATGTACATTAACCTGACATAGAATACCACCGCATTTACCGTAATTATGTCTTTTCTTCATTTCTACAACCCTCAGGTAATGACACACATAGTATAGGGAATACAGGCACAGATATCAGCAATCACATATCCCCCCATTCATGTATCATCAACTAAAATGTGCTCCCCATTTTGTTCAAAATCCGAAAAGAGCTCGGTAAAGTTTGACAGCCCATCCACAGACCCGTACCACGGGATAAGAAGGAACTCAAATGTATACTTCGCAATACCTCGAAGCTTGATTTACAACACGTACGGCACGATGATACATGACCCCCCAAACATGGACTCATACACACATGCTTCTGCTATCTTACTAGGTCATACCCTCTTCCCACCTACTCCTCTCTCCTCCCTTACCCAACCATGGAAATGAATTAACCCCTGACATATATTTTTCTCCTTTTGAAATGTTTTAGAAGGTGGCAGTTATTATTGACTGCCAAAGGGTGGACTGTCAAAGTCAGAAAAATATCTCTATGCACACTACCATATTTGCACCTCACACAGGTCCGTGCTGCGCATGCGTACGCTCTCCCGTACGTGCGCATACTCACAGTCGCGGGCACCCGCAGGCGCAGGGTATGCGTATTTACGGTAGAGTTTATGCGATCGTAGCGTGCGACTCAATCATTACATATTTTCACTAATAATGTATTTTGTAGATCATGGTCCCTTTGATAGATTCTGAAAGTTTGGTTAATATAGAATGTTCATGAACAGAGAAATCCCTCTTTGTTTGATACGAAGGGTCAGACAGGAGTAATACAGTGGTGTTTAGTATCCATCGGAAGAATATTTAATTAGAAATATTCCGGTGTTGGTTTGAAACAGATCAATCGCTCGTGCGAATAGTTATGGACATAAGAAGTTTATGAACATTTACTTTATTTGCACTTTATTACCCATGCGGCGGGAAACCCAGTTTCCCTCCCACCTGAGCAGTTGGAAATAGTCACAGCCCACCTGTATGAATCAACCTATGACCTTTTGTTATAATACGAAGCCGAATTCCTATGTCCAATGAACAATGAGATTGTAGAGACCATTGAATTGTATTGTGTGTGGGGCATAAATAGGCAGGCCGACCGTATCCAGGTCTCTCTCTTCAACGGTTCTCATTGCTGATAATCGGGAGCTGGATATCGAGGCGCATGCGATCGTTCCCCTTGTGCGTAAGTTTTCTCCGTAATCATATTGTCTTACTGTGAGCCATCTCTCTCTCTCTCTGTCTCTCTCTCTCTCTCTCTCTCTCTCTCTCTATCTCTCTCGTATTTTCCTTTAATTGTATTGTATTGTATTTCCTGTGTAGTTTATCTGGTTAGTTGGTTTATGTTATATTGTAGTGTATCATTTGTACTGTGATTCCTTTTTGCAAGTATAATAGTTATAATACATATAATAGGTTTTGGACCCTAAGCCCAGGTATCTGTGTATTCTTTATAAGGGTTAAGTATTCTCTGAGCGTCGGTGACGCTCAAGCAGCTTTGTAGTTAATCAGGTTACACCAGGTTGCACTTACACTCTGTCTCCACACTAAGGTATACTGTGTATCTCATCGTTAAAGGTATAGATATAAAGGTTTAACGTTGTAAGCGTCTGCACCGCTGGTGATCTCCTCGTGGTCCCGAGCGTACGCTACGCTATAGCGAATCATTACATTAGTCGGCAGCCAATAGCGTGCCTGCCTGTGATCACTGGGCCGTAAGCGAACGTGACGCTTGAGCGTCTCGACTACGGTTGAGCGATCGCTACACAACTTGCGTACCCTTACGGTACTTCTTACGTAGATAGCGTACAGTGTTCTTAGACCTCTTAAAGTGTTTTATATACGATAAATATTCAGCTTTATCAGTGTGTGTACTGTATGGCAGCGACTGGATGCTATGAGTACTATATGGCGGTCACTGGGATACTGTGTGTACTGTATGGCAGCGACTGGATGCTATGAGTACTATATGGCGGTCACTGGGATACTGTGTGTACTGTATGGCAGCGACTGGATGCTATGAGTACTGTATGGCAGCGACTGGATGCTATGAGTACTATATGGAGGTCACTGGGATACTGTGTGTACTGTATGGCAGCGACTGGATGCTATGAGTACTGTATGGCAGCGACTGGATGCTATGAGTACTATATGGAGGTCACTGGGATACTGTGTGTACTGTATGGCAGCGACTGGATGCTATGAGTACTATATGGAGGTCACTGGGATACTGTGTGTACTGTATGGCAGCGACTGGATGCTATGAGTACTATATGGCGGTCACTGGGATACTGTGTGTGTGTACTGTATGGGAGCGACTGGATGCTATGAGTACTATATGGCGGTCACTGGGATACTGTGTGTACTGTATGGCAGCGACTGGATGCTATGAGTACTATATGGCGGTCACTGGGATACTGTGTGTACTGTATGGCAGCGACTGGATGCTATGAGTACTATATGGCGGTCACTGGGATACTGTGTGTGTGTACTGTATGGCAGCGACTGGATGCTATGAGTACTGTATGGCAGCGACTGGATGCTATGAGTACTATATGGAGGTCACTGGGATACTGTGTGTACTGTATGGCAGCGACTGGATGCTATGAGTACTATATGGAGGTCACTGGGATACTGTGTGTACTGTATGGCAGCGACTGGATGCTATGAGTACTATATGGAGGTCACTGGGATACTGTGTGTACTGTATGGCAGCGACTGGATGCTATGAGTACTATATGGCGGTCACTGGGATACTGTGTGTGTGTACTGTATGGCAGCGACTGGATGCTATGAGTACTATATGGCGGTCACTGGGATACTGTGTGTACTGTATGGCAGCGAC
Source organism: Pseudophryne corroboree (assembly GCF_028390025.1). NCBI lineage: Eukaryota > Metazoa > Chordata > Amphibia > Anura > Myobatrachidae > Pseudophryne > Pseudophryne corroboree. Next base: position 33,996,632 of record NC_086447.1, on the reverse strand, counting down.
TGGATGCTATGAGTACTATATGGCGGTCACTGGGATACTGTGTGTACTGTATGGCAGCGACTGGATGCTATGAGTACTATATGGCGGTCACTGGGATACTGTGTGTGTGTACTGTATGGCAGCGACTGGATGCTATGAGTACTGTATGGCAGCGACTGGATGCTATGAGTACTATATGGAGGTCACTGGGATACTGTGTGTACTGTATGGCAGCGACTGGATGCTATGAGTACTATATGGAGGTCACTGGGATACTGTGTGTACTGTATGGCAGCGACTGGATGCTATGAGTACTATATGGAGGTCACTGGGATACTGTGTGTACTGTATGGCAGCGACTGGATGCTATGAGTACTATATGGCGGTCACTGGGATACTGTGTGTGTGTACTGTATGGCAGCGACTGGATGCTATGAGTACTATATGGCGGTCACTGGGATACTGTGTGTACTGTATGGCAGCGACTGGATGCTATGAGTACTATATGGCGGTCACTGGGATACTGTGTGTACTGTATGGCAGCGACTGGATGCTATGAGTACTAAATGGTGGTCACTGGGATACTGTGTGTACTGTATGGCAGCGACTGGATGCTATGAGTACTATATGGAGGTCACTGGGATACTGTGTGTACTGTATGGCAGCGACTGGATGCTATGAGTACTATATGGCGATCACTGGGATACTGTGTGTACTGTATGGCAGTGACTGGATGCTATGAGTACTATATGGCGGTCACTGGGATACTGTGTGTACTGTATGGCAGCGACTGGATGCTATGAGTACTATATGGCGGGCACTGGGATACTGTGTGTACTGTATGGCAGCGACTGGATGCTATGAGTACTATATGGCGGTCACTGGGATACTGTGTGTACTGTATGGCAGTGACTGGATGCTATGAGTACTATATGGAGGTCACTGGGATACTGTGTGTGTGTACTGTATGGCAGTGACTGGATGATATGAGTACTATATGGCGGTCACTGGGATACTGTGTGTACTGTATGGCAGCGACTGGATGCTATGAGTACTATATGGTGGTCACTGGGATACTGTGTGTACTGTATGGCAGCGACTGGTTGCTATGAGTACTATATGGTGGTCACTGGGATACTGTGTGTACTGTATTGCAGCGACTGGTTGCTATGAGTACTATATGGCGGTCACTGGGATACTGTGTGTACTGTATGGCAGCGACTGGATGCTATGAGTACTATATGGCGGTCACTGGGATACTGTGTGTACCATATGGCAGCGACTGGTTGCTATGAGTACTATATGGCGGTCACTGGGATACTGTGTGTACTGTATGGCAGCGACTGGATGCTATGAGTACAATATGGCGGTCACTGGGATACTGTGTGTACTGTATGGCAGTGACTGGGATGCTGTGAGTACTATATGGCGGTCACTGGGATACTGTGTGTACTGTATGGCAGTGACTGGTTGCTATGAGTACTATATGGCGGTCACTGGGATACTGTGTGTACCATATGGCAGCGACTGGATGCTATGAGAACTATATGGCGGTCATTGGGATACTGTGTGTACTGTATGGCAGTGACTGGTTGCTATGAGTACTATATGGCGGTCACTGGGATACTGTGTGTACTGTATGGCAGCGACTGGATGCTATGAGTACTATATGGTGGTCACTGGGATACTGTGTGTACTGTATGGCAGCGACTGGATGCTATGAGTACTATATGGCGGTCACTGGGATACTGTGTGTACTGTATGGCAGTGACTGGATGCTATGAGTACTATATGGCGGTCACTGGGATACTGTGTGTACTGTATGGCAGTGACTGGATGCTATGAGTACTATATGGCGGTCACTGGGATACTGTGTGTACTGTATGGCAGCGACTGGATGCTATGAGTACTATATGGCGGTCACTGGGATACTGTGTGTACTGTATGGCAGCGACTGGATGCTATGAGTACTATATGGCGGTCACTGGGATACTGTGTGTACTGTATGGCAGCGACTGGTTGCTATGAGTACTATATGGCGGTCACTGGGATACTGTGTGTACTGTATGGCAGCGACTGGATGCTATGAGTACTATATGGCGGTCACTGGGATACTGTGTGTACTGTATGGCAGCGACTGGTTGCTATGAGTACTATATGGCGGTCACTGGGATACTGTGTGTACTGTATGGCAGCGACTGGATGCTATGAGTACTATATGGCGGTCACTGGGATACTGTGTGTACTGTATGGCAGCGACTGGATGCTATGAGTACTCTATGGCGGTCACTTGGCTGCTCTGTTTACAGTATGGCAGTCACTGGGATGCGCTGTATAGTGATCATGATAATGCTCTGTGTACAGTATGGCAGTCACTGGGACGCTCTGTGTAGTGTATGGTGATCATGAGGATGCTCTGTGTACTGTATGGCGGTGACTGGGATGTTCTCTGTATTTGTATTGCATTTTGGGACATGATAAATATTCCTTTTATGATGCCATGTGTTTGCCTCTTTAATATTTGCCACCTACTCTTAAATCTCTCCAGTGTATGATGATTATGCTGTCAGCTATTGACAGTGCGGGTTCCCCATGTCTAATGCGCCCCGGACCCTCCTCTTGCTTGTGGTCTCAATATCTTCAACTTCTACAAACTTTTTGTTAATCATAACCTGCACTGGGGAAGTTTTAATGGTACATTTTGGCCATAGGAGATTTCTAATACTGTGATAATCAGAGACAGAGGATCTGCACTATGCAGCAACTTGTTACATGGAGCACTGGACCTCTGTCAGAACACATGGACGTCAGACGGAGCCTTGGTACACACCGGTGTGCAGGCACTGTACATTAGGATTTATGAATGGAATTATCTGCTCTTCCATATAAAACATCATGTATTCTACATTTATAATTCATTTAATCACAATGGGTTTCTCCCACTGAGCAGCTGTTTCTTTAGAGCTATCACCAGGGACACTCGGACCCAGGGGACACCATGTGGTATTGCACTCAGTGATAGTCCGTGTCATTATTCTGTATCTGGATGACTCCTAATGCTTGCTATTCAAATGACCCTCCTGTGTTTGTGATTTCACCTCATCCTGTCCCATCACACTGCCTGACGGAGGGCGAGCGCACACCTGTGTCCCAGCATGAGGTGTAGAGGCGCACACCTGTGTCCCAGCATGAGGTGTAGAGGCGCACACCTGTGTCCCAGCATGAGGTGCATAGGATCCCGGCTGCCACTGCTGCTCCTGCTCTTCTGCGCCATGCGGTGTACGGTAAGTCGCATCACTACTGTCACCTATAGATCCATGGGTCGTGACCTGTAAAGGCAGGAGATGTTAGAATGTGCCCCTCATACGTTGTGAGTCTGTATTATGGGGCTGATGCTGAGCTAAACGCAAGTCAGCCGCAATTGCACCCGTACTAAATGCAGATATTCCCCTGTAAGCTGCGGTGTGCGCATATCTGCAGTCGCAGGGCCTTATTTATATACGCATTTGTATCAGTGGCGTAAGTTCATCCCAGTTGCCTGGAGGCAAGATAAATATTGGTGTCCCCCCTTAAATTTAGATGTGTGCGTGCGTGCGTGCGTGCGTGCGTGCGGAGTGTTCTGGAAAAAAAAAATGTATATACTGTATATATACACATTTCATTGACTTTAATCTTAAATCACAAATCACACATATCTCAGCATCCAGACACTTTACTGATGGAGCTATTTGCGACTGTACAGGGAGCATGAGAATTCTAACAATATGAGGTTACGTGTAATTGTCAGAGAAGTATCTTCATATAGTTAGAATTCTCATATTTCTTATACAGGAGCAACTAGCTCCCATTCTGGTGTCACAGAATACGATGAGATTTGCCCCACTTCAGAGCAGGAGACGGGCGGCAGATGACTCTGTTGCCTCCCAGAGTTACGCCTCTGCATGTTATCTCATCCGTCATCAATGCTAATGCTCGCTACCCCAGTGATATCCACAGTGGAATTACGCATGCGCACAGTACTACAAGCTCCGCAATTGCGTAGATACCAGCTGGTTACACCCCTTCAGCTGCAAGAGGAGATGCTACTGAGTCACGTACACCGCGTCACCAGTGCGTGCGCACACCGCAGTGTGAATACACACAAGATGCGTCCCCCAACCCAACCTGCGTTCATCTCTGTGTCACCCCAATGCGCACTGCTGAGCTATGCATCTATTGGGCCACAGTTCCTAACATACTGGTCAGCTTATATAATACAGCGACTGACAGCGTATATAGCTATAAATGTCTCAGTATCCTATCAGGGAAGAGAGAGGCTTCTTGTCCAAAACTTGCCCAAATAAAGGACGCATGTTAGGGGGGGGGGGGGGAGGGGAGGGGGCAGACAATAGAAAAAAGAAACTGGAGCAGGGGGGTAATTCAGATTTGATCACTGCTGTGCGTTTTCACACAGCGTACAATCATATCTGAACTGCGCATGCGTCTGAGCAGCAATGCACCGGCGCGACGCACAACAGCAACAGGCATCGGTGCCTAGCGACGGGATGGAGCAAAAAAGCCGAACGCACGGGCGTTCACAAGGTGATTGATAGGAAGTGACCCCTTGTGGGTGTCAACTGAACGTTTTCCAGGAGTGTCCGAAAAAACGCAGGCGGGATCAGGCGTTTTCAGGGAGGGTGTCTGACGTCAGCTCCGGCTCCGATTAGCAGGGAACAATCACACGGGAAGAGTAAATCCTGGGCTGCGCAAACTGATTTTTGTGCAGCTCTTCAACACAAGCGAACGCACACTTGCACAGCGATGAAACCCTCCCCCTGTAGGCAGCGACTATCTGATCGCAGGGCAGCAAAAAACGTAGCCCAGCAATCAGATCTGAATTACCCCCAGGTACTGATGACTAGAAAGAGATTGCTGCCGTCAGAGGGGTAAACGCACCGACTCCAATTTATACACTTGCAAAGGGCAAAAAAAAAAAAATGTCAGCTCTGTTTGGGTTCTAGTATAGGATTATCCTTGTGCTTTATTATAACATTCAGTCGTGGGGAGAAAAACAGAATCATCTCAGAATATAAATAAAGTATATCATTTATTAAACACACACAAATAAAAAAAGTGATATCACATAAGACACACTGTCCAAAAAAAAACACAAGACACTTGATTGGCTGTGTGCACATCTATATAATCAATAACATTATTGGTATATATGAAAAGAACATTTCCAGCATATAATTGTTTCCTCCTCCAAATAGCTCACTGGGTACAAGAGAAAGGAGCTGTGATGTTTATCTAAGCAGCAAACCTTTGCACAAGTAGGTGCCTCCTATGTATTCTGTAGGCAGGAGTGGGTGACGGATATACTGTATGTATCACAGTCCGGGGCTTCCAACTCAATGACACATATCTGTAGCCAAGTACAAAATACATTATACACTTAACCTGTGTGAGCAATGACTTTGGCAGTGATGACGGCAGAAAAGGAGGTCTGCATTGTCCGCTCTCAGGTGATGGTATGGTGATTACTCTCAACGCTGGCTGCTGCTCACAAGTACAATATCCCAGCTGGATGTGCTAGAGTAGAAGCACAGTGCACACAGTGGCTGTAGCGCAAGAATGCAGTATCAGCTGTCCACATGATAACACATAAGACGCGTTTCACTCACTTTGAGTTTGTGGCAAATGAGCGAAACGCGTCTTAAAAGACAGGTATTGACAATTTTGAGTTTGGTGTGAGTAATGACTAAACATGATTGTATAAAATGACCTTCAGGCTGTGCATATAAGACATACATGACATATAACTGCATTTAGTGTAGTGATCAGACTGGCGTGCCATCCCCTAGACTTATCTTGACAAGTTTGGGCCCCCAGCTCCACTGTGTCCGTGCGACCCCACCAGCCGCATCACGCAGCCCCGTGTATCCTCAGGCCGGCCCATAATACAGTACACGAACCCATCCTCCCCTGGTCAGTGTCGCTCAGATGCATTGGCCGGCCAATGAGAAATGACAGTGATAACTGCGATAAGCAGCGACAATCAGCGTTACGGACGCGTGTTCTTCAGTAGGCCCCTAGGTCTATGCATGGGCTACAGCTGTACAGAGATGTACAGGCTTTTCTTATGAACCATTTCTAGACAGAAAAAAATTACCAGAATTCAAAAATATCAGAAATAGTGTGGGGTTTCTTTATCTTACGTAGATGAATCTTGTGCCGGGTCCTCAGATCAGACGCTGTCCAGGACAGTGTGGGTTCCGTGACAAGTGCCGGTGGCTGGAGCCGCATAAGGAAGCATTTGGCGACCGGAAGTGCTCCAAAACCCGCAATTCGGCCGTGAACACAGTGAGGCAGAAGCTTGGAAACCAGCCACGGGAGCCAGAAATCATCAATACAGCAAGGTATAGATAGGAATAGCTAGCCCATAACTACCTGCTGAGGACATCCCAGAAGGCACACATATGGAATCCAAACACACCAATTAAAAATAAATAATTCCGGACATTCATCTTATCAATTCAAAAAAGAGCTGTAAACATACTGGTATCTTCCCATTCCCCTTTCCCCTCCCCCTCATAGCGCTTTGACATAACCCTTATTGTTAACTTTAAAACCAAAAATCAAAGCAGCTTACACATACAGGCGCAGAACTGGGAATTTTCTATACCCCATTTTACATAATCTGGAGATAACCGGACTCTGTGCTGTCTTCTAGAAGGTGGCAGAGGGACTCGGAATGTCCCTACAATTGCTATATATAACCTCCCGGCATTGCAGTTTCTGGCCTCGGAGTTGGTGTTAGTGTGGAACCATCGCTACCCACCGTAGCTACCCCTCCTGGCCACTGAACCTCTCCACTTCCTTTTATTTATTTATCATTTTATTGATTAACCATCTTTTATATAGCTCACACATAGTCCACGGCGCTGTACAGATAATAATACCAGTCATTCACAACAGTCCCTGCGCCCACACAGAGGCGGAACTACCGCCAGTGCAACCAGTGCGTTGCACTGGGGCCCGCCTCTGTCCAGGGGCCCAAAGCATGTAATGAGTCAAACTGACTCATTACATGCCGCTGTGCGCTGCGGGCAACCGCTGCCCGCAGCGCACAGCCGCCCAGAGAGGAGAGGAGCATCGGTACGGGGGAAGGAGGAGGAGGGAGGTGGAGGAGGGAGCCGCAGCAGCGCTTTGTTACTGGTGGAGGCGCTGCTGCTGCTACCCCTCTGCTTCACTATAGGCTGTCTTCCGAGAACAGCCTATAGTGAAGCAGAGGGGCAGCAGCAGCAGCGCCTCCACCAATAACTAGAGATGTGCACTTGAAATTTTTCGGGTTTTGTGTTTTGGTTTTGGGTTCGGTTCCGCGGCCGTGTTTTGGGTTCGACCGCGTTTTGGCAAAACCTCACCGAATTTTTTTTGTCGGATTCGGGTGTGTTTTGGATTCGGGTGTTTTTTTTTAAAAACACTAAAAAACAGCTTAAATCATAGAATTTGGGGGTCATTTTGATCCCAAAGTATTATTAACCTCAAAAAACATAATTTACACTCATTTTCAGTCTATTCTGAATACCTCACACCTCACAATATTATTTTTAGTCCTAAAATTTGCACCTAGGTCGCTGGATGACTAAGCTAAGCGACCCTAGTGGCCGACACAAACACCGGGCCCATCTAGGAGTGGCACTGCAGTGTCACGCAGGATGTCCCTTCCAAACCCCCCCCCCCAAACAGCACATGACGCAAAGAAAAAAAGAGGCGCAATGAGGTAGCTGTGTGAGTAAGATAAGCGACCCTAGTGGCCGACACAAACACCGGGCCCATCTAGGAGTGGCACTGCAGTGTCACGCAGGATGTCCCTTCCAAAAAAACCCTCCCCAAACAGCACATGACGCAAAGAAAAAAAGAGGCGCAATGAGGTAGCTGTGTGAGTAAGATAAGCGACCCTAGTGGCCGACACAAACACCGGGCCCATCTAGGAGTGGCACTGCAGTGTCATGCAGGATGGTCCTTCCAAAAAACCCTCCCCAAACAGCACATGACGCAAAGAAAAAAAGAGGCGCAATGAGGTAGCTGTGTGAGTAAGATAAGCGACCCTAGTGGCCGACACAAACACCGGGCCCATCTAGGAGTGGCACTGCAGTGTCACGCAGGATGGCCCTTCCAAAAAACCCTCCCCAAACAGCACATGACGCAAAGAAAAAAAGAGGCGCAATGAGGTAGCTGTGTGAGTAAGATAAGCGACCCTAGTGGCCGACACAAACACCGGGCCCATCTTGGAGTGGCACTGCAGTGTCACGCAGGATGGCCCTTCCAAAAAACCCTCCCCAAACAGCACATGACGCAAAGAAAAAAAGAGGCGCAATGAGGTAGCTGTGTGAGTAAGATAAGCGACCCTAGTGGCCGACACAAACACCGGGCCCATCTAGGAGTGGCACTGCAGTGTCACGCAGGATGGCCCTTCCAAAAAACCCCCCCCAAACAGCACATGACGCAAAGAAAAAAAGAGGCGCAATGAGGTAGCTGTGTGAGTAAGATAAGCGACCCTAGTGGCCGACACAAACACCGGGCCCATCTAGGAGTGGCACTGCAGTGTCACGCAGGATGGCCCTTCCAAAAAACATTCCACAAACAGCACATGACGCAAAGAAAAATTAAAGAAAAAAGAGGTGCAAGATGGAATTGTCCTTGGGCCCTCCCACCCACCCTTATGTTGTATAAACAGGACATGCACACTTTAACCAACCCATCATTTCAGTGACAGGGTCTGCCACACGACTGTGACTGAAATGACGGGTTGGTTTGGACCCCCACCAAAAAAGAAGCAATTAATCTCTCCTTGCACAAACTGGCTCTACAGAGGCAAGATGTCCACCTCATCATCATCCTCCGATATATCACCGTGTACATCCCCCTCCTCACAGATTATCAATTCGTCCCCACTGGAATCCACCATCTCAGCTCCCTGTGTACTTTGTGGAGGCAATTGCTGCTGGTCAATGTCTCCACGGAGGAATTGATTATAATTCATTTTAATGAACATCATCTTCTCCACATTTTCTGGATGTAACCTCGTACGCCGATTGCTGACAAGGTGAGCGGCGGCACTAAACACTCTTTCGGAGTACACACTTGTGGGAGGGCAACTTAGGTAGAATAAAGCCAGTTTGTGCAAGGGCCTCCAAATTGCCTCTTTTTCCTGCCAGTATAAGTACGGACTGTGTGACGTGCCTACTTGGATGCGGTCACTCATATAATCCTCCACCATTCTTTCAATGTTGAGAGAATCATATGCAGTGACAGTAGACGACATGTCCGTAATCGTTGTCAGGTCCTTCAGTCCGGACCAGATGTCAGCATCAGCAGTCGCTCCAGACTGCCCTGCATCACCGCCAGCGGGTGGGCTCGGAATTCTGAGCCTTTTCCTCGCACCCCCAGTTGCGGGAGAATGTGAAGGAGGAGATGTTGACAGGTCGCGTTCCGCTTGACTTGACAATTTTCTCACCAGCAGGTCTTTCAACCCCAGCAGACTTGTGTCTGCCGGAAAGAGAGATCCAAGGTAGGCTTTAAATCTAGGATCGAGCACGGTGGCCAAAATGTAGTGCTCTGATTTCAACAGATTGACCACCCGTGAATCCTTGTTAAGCGAATTAAGGGCTCCATCCACAAGTCCCACATGCCTAGCGGAATCGCTCCGTGTTAGCTCCTCCTTCAATGTCACCAGCTTCTTCTGCAAAAGCCTGATGAGGGGAATGACCTGACTCAGGCTGGCAGTGTCTGAACTGACTTCACGTGTGGCAAGTTCAAAGGGCATCAGAACCTTGCACAACGTTGAAATCATTCTCCACTGCGCTTGAGACAGGTGCATTCCACCTCCTATATCGTGCTCAATTGTATAGGCTTGAATGGCCTTTTGCTGCTCCTCCAACCTCTGAAGCATATAGAGGGTTGAATTCCACCTCGTTACCACTTCTTGCTTCAGATGATGGCAGGGCAGGTTCAGTAGTTTTTGGTGGTGCTCCAGTCTTCTGTACGTGGTGCCTGTACGCCGAAAGTGTCCCGCAATTCTTCTGGCCACCGACAGCATCTCTTGCACGCCCCTGTCATTTTTTAAATAATTCTGCACCACCAAATTCAAGGTATGTGCAAAACATGGGACGTGCTGGAATTTGCCCATATTTAATGCACACACAATATTGCTGGCGTTGTCCGATGCCACAAATCCACAGGAGAGTCCAATTGGGGTAAGCCATTCCGCGATGATCTTCCTCAGTTGCCGTAAGAGGTTTTCAGCTGTGTACGTATTCTGGAAACCGGTGATACAAAGCGTAGCCTGCCTAGGAAAGAGTTGGCGTTTGCGAGATGCTGCTACTGGTGCCGCCGCTGCTGTTCTTGCGGCGGGAGTCCATACATCTACCCAGTGGGCTGTCACAGTCATATAGTCCTGACCCTGCCCTGCTCCACTTGTCCACATGTCCGTGGTTAAGTGGACATTGGGTACAGCTGCATTTTTTAGGACACTGGTGACTCTTTTTCTGAGGTCTGTGTACATTTTCGGTATCGCCTGCCTAGAGAAATGGAACCTAGATGGTATTTGGTACCGGGGACACAGTACCTCCAACAAGTCTCTAGTTGGCTCTGCAGTAATGATGGATACCGGAACCACGTTTCTCACCACCCAGGATGCCAAGGCCTCAGTTATCCGCTTTGCAGTAGGATGACTGCTGTGATATTTCATCTTCCTCGCAAAGGACTGTTGGACAGTCAATTGCTTGGTGGAAGTAGTAAAAGTGGTCTTATGACTTCCCCTCTGGGATGACCATCGACTCCCAGCAGCAACAACAGCAGCGCCAGCAGCAGTAGGCGTTACACGCAAGGATGCATCGGAGGAATCCCAGGCAGGAGAGGAATCGTCAGAATTGCCAGTGACATGGCCTGCAGGACTATTGGCATTCCTGGGGAAGGAGGAAATTGACACTGAGGGAGTTGGTGGGGTGGTTTGCGTGAGCTTGGTTACAAGAGGAAGGTATTTACTGGTCAGTGGACTGCTTCCGCTGTCACCCAAAGTTTTTGAACTTGTCACTGACTTATTATGAATGCGCTGCAGGTGACGTATAAGGGAGGATGTTCCGAGGTGGTTAACGTCCTTACCCCTACTTATTACAGCTTGACAAAGGCAACACACGGCTTGACACCTGTTGTCCGCATTTCTGTTGAAATACTTCCACACCGAAGAGCTGATTTTTTTGGTATTTTCACCAGGCATGTCAGTGGCCATATTCCTCCCACGGACAACAGGTGTCTCCCCGGGTGCCTGACTTAAACAAACCACCTCACCATCAGAATCCTCCTGGTCAATTTCCTCCCCAGCGCCAGCAACACCCATATCCTCCTCATCCTGGTGTACTTCAACACTGACATCTTCAATCTGACTATCAGGAACTGGACTGCGGGTGCTCCTTCCAGCACTTGCAGGGGGCGTGCAAATGGTGGAAGGCGCATGCTCTTCACGTCCAGTGTTGGGAAGGTCAGACATCGCAACCGACACAATTGGAGTCGGACTCTCCTTGTGGATTTGGGATTTCGAAGAACGCACAGTTCTTTGCGGTGCTACTGCTTTTGCCAGCTTGAGTCTTTTCATTTTTCTAGCGAGAGGCTGAGTGCTTCCATCCTCATGTGAAGCTGAACCACTAGCCATGAACATAGGCCAGGGCCTCAGCCGTTCCTTGCCACTCCGTGTGGTAAATGGCATATTGGCAAGTTTACGCTTCTCCTCCGACAATTTTATTTTAGGTTTTGGAGTCCTTTTTTTACTGATATTTGGTGTTTTGGATTTGACATGCTCTGTACTATGACATTGGGCATCGGCCTTGGCAGACGACGTTGCTGGCATTTCATCGTCTCGGCCATGACTAGTGGCAGCAGCTTCAGCACGAGGTGGAAGTGGATCTTGATCTTTCCCTAATTTTGGAACCTCAACATTTTTGTTCTCCATATTTTAATAGGCACAACTAAAAGGCACCTCAGGTAAACAATGGAGATGGATGGATACTAGTATACTTATGGATGGACTGCCGAGTGCCGACACAGAGGTAGCTACAGCCGTGGACTACCGTACTGTGTCTGCTGCTAATATAGACTGGATGATAATGATATGAAATCAATATATATATGTATGTATATATAATATCACTAGTACTGCAGCCGGACAGGTAGATAATATATTTATTAGGTAATGATGACTGATGACGGACCTGCTGGACACTGTCAGCTCAGCAGCACCGCAGACTGCTACAGTAAGCTACTATACTATAGTAGTATGTACAAAGAAGAAAGAAAAAAAAAAACCACGGGTAGGTGGTATACAATTATGGATGGACTGCCGAGTGCCGACACAGAGGTAGCTACAGCCGTGGACTACCGTACTGTGTCTGCTGCTAATATAGACTGGATGATAATGATATGAAATCAATATATATATGTATGTATATATAATATCACTAGTACTGCAGCCGGACAGGTAGATAATATATTTATTAGGTAATGATGACTGATGACGGACCTGCTGGACACTGTCAGCTCAGCAGCACCGCAGACTGCTACAGTAAGCTACTATACTATAGTAGTATGTACAAAGAAGAAAGAAAAGAAAAAACCACGGGTAGGTGGTATACAATTATGGATGGACTGCCGAGTGCCGACACAGAGGTAGCTACAGCCGTGGACTACCGTACTGTGTCTGCTGCTAATATAGACTGGATGATAATGATATGAAATCAATATATATATGTATGTATGTATATATAATATCACTAGTACTGCAGCCGGACAGGTAGATAATATATTTATTAGGTAATGATGACTGATGACGGACCTGCTGGACACTGTCAGCTCAGCAGCACCGCAGACTGCTACAGTAAGCTACTATACTATAGTAGTATGTACAAAGAAGAAAGAAAAAAAAAAACCACGGGTAGGTGGTATACAATTATGGATGGACTGCCGAGTGCCGACACAGAGGTAGCTACAGCCGTGGACTACCGTACTGTGTCTGCTGCTAATATAGACTGGATGATAATGATATGAAATCAATATATATATGTATGTATATATAATATCACTAGTACTGCAGCCGGACAGGTAGATAATATATTTATTAGGTAATGATGACTGATGACGGACCTGCTGGACACTGTCAGCTCAGCAGCACCGCAGACTGCTACAGTAAGCTACTATACTATAGTAGTATGTACAAAGAAGAAAGAAAAAAAAAACCACGGGTAGGTGGTATATAATTATGGATGGACTGCCGAGTGCCGACACAGAGGTAGCTACAGCCGTGGACTAACGTACTGTGTCTGCTGCTAATATAGAGTCTAGACTGGATGATAAATTATTGATAATGAGATGAAATCAATATAATATCACTAGTACTGCAGCCGGACAGGTACTATATATATTTATTATGTAATGACTGATGACGGACCTGCTGGACACTGTCAGGTCAGCAGCACCGCAGACTGCTACAGTAAGCTACTATAGTAGTATGTATAAAGAAGAATGAAAAAAAAAAAAACCACGGGTAGGTGGTATACAATATTATATATATATATATATTATATACAATTATATATATATATATATATATATATATATATTAAACTGGTGGTGATTGATTATTAAACTGGTGGTCAGGTCACTCACGTTGCAACTTCCAACTAGTACTCCGAGTCCTAAGCAGACAATCACAAAATATATTATTATACTGGTGGTCAGTGTGGTCACAACAATGGCAGTGTGGCACTGACTCTGGCAGCAAAAGTGTGCACTGTACGTTATATGTACTCCTGAGTCCTGCTCTCAGACTCTAACTGCTCCCCACTGTCAGTGTCTCCCCCACAAGTCAGATAATACAATACACTTACAGTCACACTATCTAATCTATATCACTTCAGCAAGTAGTATAGTAGTATAGTAGTACTCCTCCTAATAATGCTCCCCAAAATTACTACTACTGTGTCTCTCTCGTCTCTACTGTGTCTCTCTCTTCTCTAAACGGAGAGGACGCCAGCCACGTCCTCTCCCTATGACTCTCAATGCACGTGTGAAAATGGCGGCGACGCGCGGCTCCTTATATAGAATCCGAGTCTCGCGATAGAATCCGAGCCTCGCGAGAATCCGACAGCGGGATGATGACGTTCGGGCGCGCTCGGGTTAACCGAGCAAGGCGGGAAGATCCGAGTCGCTCGGACCCGTGAAAAAAAACATGAAGTTCGGGCGGGTTCGGATTCAGAGGAACCGAACCCGCTCATCTCTACCAATAACACAGCGCTGCTGCGGCTCCCTCCTCCACCTCCCTCCTCCTCCTTCTCTCCTGCCCGGGAATAGTCTGACGCTGCACCGAGGAGCCTGAGCCAGCGGAGAGGGTAAGTATAATTCTTCTTTCTTTCTTTCTTTCTTTCTTTCTTTCTTTCTTTCTTTCTTTCTTTCTTTCTTTCTTTCTTTCTTTCTTTCTTTTCTACAAAAAAGGGGGACTGTCTGCCACAATGTGTAAAAAGGGGGAATCTGCTTGCCGCAATGTGTAAAAAGGGGGAATCTGCCTGCCGTAGTGTGTAAAAAGGGGGAATCTGCCTGCCGCAATGTATAAAAACGGGGAATCTGCCTGCCGCAATGTGTAAAAAGGGGGAATCTGCCTGCTGCAATGTGTAAAAACGGGGAATCTGCCTGCCGCAATGTGTAAAAAGGGGGAATCTGCCTGCCGTAATGTGTAACAAGGGCACGCTGTCTGTCGTAATGTGTAACAACAAGGGTACACTGTCTGCCGTAATGTGTAACAAGGGCACGCTGTCTGCCGTAATGTGTAAAAAGGGCACTCTGTCTGCCGTTATGTGTAACGCTTTCTGCCGCTATGTTTAACAAGGGCACGCTGTCTGCCATTATGTGTAAAAAGTGTACGCTGTCTGCCGCTATGTGTAACAAGGGCACGCTGTCTGCCGCTATGTGTAACGCTTTCTGCCGCTATGTTTAACAAGGGCACGCTGTCTGCCGTTATGTGTAAAAAGTGTACGCTGTCTGCCGCTATGTGTAACAAGGGCACGCTGTCTGCCATTATGTGTAAAAAGTGTACGCTGTCTGCCGCTATGTGTAACAAGGGCACGCTGTCTGCCGTTATGTGTAAAAAGGGTACGCTGTCTGCCGCTATGTTTAACAAGGGCACGCTGTCTGCCGTTATGTGTAAAAAGTGTACGCTGTCTGCCGCTATGTGTAACAAGGGCACGCTGTCTGCCGTTATGTGTAAAAAGGGTACGCTGTCTGCCGCTATGTTTAACAAGGGCACGCTGTCTGCCGTTATTTGTAAAAAGTGTACGCTGTCTGCCGCTATATGTAACAAGGGCACGCTGTCTGCCGTTATGTGCAAAAAGGGGACGCTGTCTGCCGTTATGTGTAAAAAGGGCACGCTGTCTGCCGTTATGTGTAAAAAAGGGGGACGCTGTCTGCCGTAATGTGTAAAAAGGGGACGCTGTCTGCTGTAATGTGTAAAAAGAGGAATCTGTCCGCCGTAAGGTGTAAAAGGGTCTCTACCTGGTGTAGTGGTGCTACTGTGCGGCGTAATTTGAATAATGGAGACTACTGTGCACCGTTTTATGAATTGGTATTATTTTGTGGCCACACCCCTTCCCCACGAAGCCACGCCACTATGTATTTTTGCGCGCGCCTACGACGCGCACTGCCCCTGTTTTGCATGCAGGAGTGGGGCTCCGATGCCGTTTCTTGCACACAGTGCTAAAATGTCTAGTTACGGCACTGTTGCTAGGTATCCACTTCCCTGAGCAGGTCCCCCTCACCAGATCCTCTCCAGGGGTTAGGGGGTGGACTTGGATGGGATGGGGGCAAGCCATTTTGTCGCACATGGGCCCACCGCTCGCTAGTTCCGCCACTGCGCCCACACTAGGGTAAGTGCTTGTCAGCGGCCAGTTCATCTACCTGCACAAGTTTTGGAGTGTGGGAGGAAGCCGCAACGCCTGCAGGTTACCCACACAAACTTGGAGAGAACATACAAACTCCTCACCGATAATGCCTGGGTCTGGAATTGAACTCATGACCTCAGGGCTGGGAGACAGTAATACTAACCACTAAGCCAATCGCGCCTTTAGCTTCTGCCTGTGCATAATGATAACCTCTGCCCACTGATGTTGCACAGTGCGGATTTGATCAGGGTTTTTGACCTCTCTGTCACATGTGATGCCCAGTAGCGGAACCCTAGCAGTCAGTGACTACAGCTGTGTGCACACTGGCAGTACCTGGTGACGGGATCTGCAGGATAGGGGGCAGCTAGTGCAAATACCATGACTGTCGTGTCACTACTGGGGCCTACACCATAGCTGCAGCCTGCAGTGCTTGTCACAGGAGCTTCCAATCATTCTCTCTCTGCCTCGGTGCTGGAAGTTAGGTGACTGGTAGCATCTATTAGTGTGGAGCTGCCTCGTACATTGCTCCTGACATTACACAGTACCACAGGGCCAGATTGGGAAGTATCGCACTTTGCATCTGTATACAATATATGATACACGCAGTATCCTAGTTTGGTTGTTTTTCTTCTATAGTCAAATAGTGTTTGCTTTGTGTATTTATTGTAGTCGGATATAAGTCAGAGCAAACAGACCTGAAAAGGATATAAGCAAAATAGCAGCCGACTGTCAGGCTACACGTCCACTCCTGTGTCACTAACGTGTGTGCAATGCAAATTCCACTCACTATAGACATATAGTGCCGGGGGCAGCGTGTAACCATCCGCCGGCTAATGGGGGAGGTGTATCAACTATCAAGAAGTAGAAGATGGCCATAGACACCAGTCAGCTTCTGTCATTTTATAGACTAAGGGGGACATTTACTAAGCAGTGATAAGAGCGGGGAAGTGAGCCAGTGGAGAACTTGACCCATCAACCAATCAGCAGCTCTGTATCTTTTTATAGTATGCCAATTATAGATGTTACTTCAGTGCTCATTGGTTGCCATGGGCAACTTCTCCACTGGATCACTTCTCCGCTCTTATCACTGCTTAGTAAATGTCCCCCTGAGAGAGAGAAATCATAGGAAGAAGCCGAGTCTCCACTTTTATCTATCTCAAAGGTCGGATACATCTCACCTAGGGGTCTATGTACTAAGCCTTGGAGAGTGATAAAGTGGATTGAGATAATGGGGTGTATTCATGAAGCAGTGATAAGAGCGGAGAGGTGAGCCAGTGGAGAAGTTGCCCATGGCAACCAATCAGCATGGAAGAAACATTCATAATTTGCATATTATACGATTGTACGGAATAGCTGATTGGTTGCCATGGGCAACTTCTCCACAGGCTCACTTCTCCACTGTTATCACCGCTTCATGAATAGACCCCGAAGTTCTGACCAACCATCATTTTTTTCAAATACAACCTGTAATGTGGCAGTTAGGAGCAGATTGGCTGGTACTTTATCTCTTTCCACTTTATCTCCCTCCTGATGGAATGTACCAGTGGGAAAATGGAATAAAACCCCAGTTTGTAGGGTTTTACTGCATTTCCCGTATATACTGTACAAAGATCCGGATGCCAGGTTTCAGATGCGGGGGGTAACTGCGTTAACCTATAGAAGCCTACAGGCCTCTTTCCGCATCATTCCTGTAGAGGGATCCAACCGGATCTCTCCCAGCATCCCCCGTAGGCCGCAGCGTCACTCTGCGCATATGCAGACGGACTCCCTGGTCGTGAACCCGGAAGTCCAGGGACCGGTAGATAGATAGATAGATAGATAGATAGATAGATAGATAGATAGATAGATAGATAGATAGATAATTACAGCAACAGAGCTCTACACAGTAGAGTGAGATAGATAGATAGATAGATAGATAGATAGATAGATAGATAGATAGATAGATAGATAGATAGATAGATAGATAGATAGATAGATAGATAGATAGATAGATAGATAGATAGATAATTACAGCAACAGAGCTCTACACAGTAGAGTGAGATAGATAGATAGATAGATAGATAGATAGATAGATAGATAGATAGATAGATAGATATGTGGTGAAGCGTACCTGAAGTCTCGCGTCTGGCCCGTTGCGGCTCGTCCGGTCGTCCAGTTCCTGCTTGTGCGAAGCCTGTTGGAATCTGCGGAGGACACCTGTATAGGACCTGGGCAGAAGGACGGAGATACCCCAGTACAGACAACACCCCCGAGTGTGTAAGGACCACTACGGTGGGATACGGTAACAAAGATTTATTGTAAAAGAGACTAGTCCCCTTTCAGGGAAACTGGATTTGCGGTTAGTAAACCTAGTACATTTCAGTTAGGATCATTAACATTTCTCACATATCATTCACAAAGGTAATATGAACATGGCATAATAATGACACAAATGCATTTCAGAACTGTAACATCCCAAAAAGGGGCTTCAGAAAAGAAGGATTCATGAATACACAGGCAGTACGCTAAACACGCCACTAGGTGGCACTATGAACTCGATAAAGGGGTCTCTGGCCCAATATATATTTATATAATCCGGAAAAGTTCAGGTGTATGTCCTTACAAATAGTACTGAACGAAACGTCTGTCAAGTGTTCCCCAGTGGCCAGGGCGGTGACACAGGGTCCTGTCTATTTTGAAGCATTTACAGTGGCAGAGGGTCGGTAGCCTGTCATAACTGGGGATCAGGTGAGGGCTTGGAGGCTGTAAGGGCTGATGCACAGTGGGAATTCAAAGCATTATGACTGGACACATCTCTATGGCAGTGGAGGTGTAGGCATTTATTAGGGTGTGCTGCTTTTGCTCGGACACTTTGGCTCCCCTGTAAAGTGTTCTCTGGTAAGGAGGTAGTTTGGGTTACCCGCTTTCTGCTGCTGCTTGCGGCTCCCCTTTCTCCAATCCTGGGCAGCGGTAGCAGTGTGACTCCAGCTCTCTTTATCAGTGCGCGCCTCTTCTCATCGCATGCTGTATGGCGCCTCCGTTCCGCTGTCACAGCACCACGTCTCTTCCCAGCAGCAGCGCTGATCGAACTCCTCGGTTTTGCGGCGCCCCCAGCGCGGCTCTCTGACGCTGCTCCCAGTGTCCTCCGTCAGCTCTCTTCAGTGGCAGAGAGGCTGGCGGCTCCAGTCGTGTCCCGGTTCTCCTCTCACGGCTGAGACTAGCGGCTCTCTCCTCCTTGCTTCGACCCGCCGTCCTCCGTAAGTCTCCTTTCTCTATCCATCCCAAAACGGCGCTAACCCCGCCTCCACTCTTCCGCTCTGCGGGCAGCTAATCCACGCATTCTTTTGGTTAGGAGGCACTGGGTCCTAGTGCCCTCCATCTAGTCCTCCTGTCAGACGCGGTTGCCTAGCAGCCAGCCGACCAGCCACATTAACCCCTGCAGTCCCTGGTGGGTTAAGGTACTCAGCAGTGGCTGGGGGGCGGATACTGGGCATTACAGATAGATAGATAGATAGATAGATAGATAGATAGATAGATAGATAGATAGATAGATAGATAGATAGATAGATAGATAATTACAGCAACAGAGCTCTACACATTAGACAGGGAGTGAAAGAGAGAGAGAGAGAGAGAGAGAGAGAGAGAGAGAGAGAGAGAGAGAGAGTGTGTGTGTGTGTGTGTGTGTGTGTGTGTGTGTGTGTGTGTGTGTGTGTGTGTGTGTGTGTGTGTGTGTGTGTGTGTATTACAGCAACAGAGCTCTACACATAGGCAGGGAGTGTGTGTGTGTGTGTGTGTGTGTGTGTGTGTGTGTGTGTGTGTGTGTGTGTGTGTGTGTGTGTGTGTGTGTGTGTGTGTGTGTGTGTGTATTACAGCTACAGAGGCAGGGAGTGTGAGAGTGTGTTTTTTTATTATTTTTTTAATGTCACCTTTGTGGCCGATCCGGCATCCAGGCCTGCCAGGCGCAGTCACTCTTGTACAGGCGCTCCCAGCCCCTCTCCATTGCCGGCGGTGGCGGCTCTCACGGGCGGAGCAGCAGCAGCTCAGTTAACAGAGCTGCCGCCTGCAGTAGCGCTTCCACTCCCTCCTCGCTGCCGGTGGCGGGTCTGACAGGCAGTGCGGCGCCGGCTCATTTAACGGAGCTGCCGCCTACAGTAGCACTTCCACTCCCTCTCCATTAATACCGCTCCCCTCCCTTACAGAGGCAGCAGCGCAGCGGAACTTACACCTGACTAAAATGGCCGTACGTGGGGGTGTGCTGCCAGATGGTGTGCCTTCAGTGCAGTTGTGTTGTGGGCAAGGCACCATTGGCACACACCTAGTTACAGATCTGCCAGTCACTAGGTATTGTGCCAGGCTAGCACTGGATTTTGGCACCTGGTATTTCCCAGAAATGAGGATAAACCGAGCAGTAGTGTAAGAGAATGGAAATAGATGGACTGGCATGTGTCGCCATACGCCCCTATGGATTATTCAGCATCCATGGTCACTTGTATTATGTGGAGGTTTCTGCCGGGAGCAGAGGGTAGGTTACACTGTAAGTGCACTGGCCGGGCCACGTAGACTCACTGGTGCACAAAGCACGTGTAAGGGAAGTCCACAGTTCCTAACCACCATTACTGTCTTCCTGTAACCAAATTCTCCCCATCTACCTGTCTGTGAGCCTACTGGGAGATGTACCTAGTTACTGTCAAAAATAAAAATAAAAAAAGTGTATAAAGACATTTATAAAAGTTGCTAAGTCAGTGGCACACAGTATAGGCCGCTATTTTGTGGGCCTGACCAGCCTGCAGCCAGTTAATGTTAGAGAACACACTGAGGCATTGCCTAATAGTCATGAGGTACTGGATCCTAATGGATTGATAGGCTGTGATCTGTGTGTAGGTGATAATTAATCCTGTAGCACGTGTGTACCTGCCACACGAGGAAGGCAGCCATTTTGGGTGTGAGATTGCAGTCTCAGCTCGTCGGGGACACCCCGACATCCTCATGAATACTGTGACTGGTACAAAATAGGCCTCAAACGTTTGCAAACCGCTGACTTAACAAAGTACGTCTTTCTAGAAGTGACGTCGTTTCATTTCACCTTCTTTTGTTTCCTTTGGGATGTTTGCCCCTTGTAGATGGAGATGAAGGGGACAGTCGCTGAGGGAAGAGTAAGGAGATCCACTGGTGAGTAGATGATTACGATGATACGTTCAGTAATTATACAGGCAACAACATGTATCAAACACGTATGACTGAAAAACGCACGCAACGTGTCATTGTTACATATACAGGTATGTTACATGGTGCTGACATTTAGAAATCCTCCATACAAAGGGCCACATGATGGTTCAAGAAAAATATTTCCCATTGGTGAGATGATGATCCCGCCTTAGATAACAAGAGCTGCGCCAGCGATACTGAATGCTAGTCGGTAACAATTGCATGCTTGGAACTAAGGGGGTGATATATTGAGAAGTTGCCCATAGCAACCAGTTTTTACCTATCATTTTATAGAATGTACTTGATAAATTCATACCGCAAAGATGATTGGTTGCTATGGGCAACTTCTCCACTTGTTCCACTATTTTCACTGCTTGATACATCTTCTCCTATATGACTGTATTCAGCTACAATCTGTACATTTGACTCTGGAGAACTGCAGAAGTGTATCTTTACTACCTGCAAGTCATAGTGAACAATGGCTGCAGCAGCACTTCCTGTAATAACAAAACACTTCCTGTGTAGCAAACACTTCCTGTATGACAAGTGGATGGTAGTGATGTAATTCACATACAGCGTGTGCTAGAGATGCATCTGAGAACAGGTGTAGCTAAGAGTACACATTACACTGTGTAGCCGCCCTCTACATGCCTATCCTAACCTCACCCTACGTGCACACACAGTTGACCCCAAAATGCAAGTGCTGCTGATGCATTGGCGTATCTATAATGAGTGCCGTTTGCACGATGCACATGGGCCCTTGGGTCCAGGGGGCCCTCACCGCACACCCCTCACTTTTGTTTAAATACTTACCTCTCCGAAGTAACGCGTTGGCACTGTAGCAGCATCACAAAAATGGTGAAAATGGTGCGGCGGCTGTTTTCCCAGAGATTTGCGCATGGACAGGAGAGAAGTGCATGTTCCAGGTGACCCACAACCATACTGTACCGCGCTGGGGGGGAGGGGGCCCACACGGAGCCTGCACACTGGCCTTCTCCTAAACCGCCCATGTTCTAACAGTAACACCCAACACATACTTGCCGACATTCTGGCTGCTCTCTGCGGGAGAGAGCAGCCAGGTCGGCTCAGCAAGGGGGCAGGGCAGGGCTGTGATGTGGGGAGGAGGTGGGATGGGGTGGGGCAGGGGTGGGACAGGGGGCGGAGTTTTGGCGGCACACCCTTTAAGCCACGCCCCCACTCTGTAATGCCGTGATTCCCAGCATTACACTGCAGGGGGTGTGGCTATGATGACTCGATTCAGCAAGAATCACGTCATCAACTGCCCGGACCGCCCACTTTACACACTAAGTGGGTGGACGGGCAGGGGGACCCCTGATTCCGGGAGACTTGCCTGCTCTTCCGGGGGGCCGGGAGGGTCACCCGATTTTCGGGAGCCTCCCGGCCATTCCGGGAGAGTAGGCAAGTATGACCCAACACCACCCAGCCACACCCAGCAGCAGGTGGACACTGCACTGCTCTTCCAAATCCATTTTGTCAGACTGATCTGCGTGCTTCCTGCATAAAGTCACATATGCACAATAATGGGCACACAATGCCCCAAGCCGGCACTTTTACATTTCTTGCAAATAATCCTTGGTGACTTGTAGAGCATCCTAGGACAGCATTCCAAGACAGCTTTCTAGGGCAGCATTGTAGGATAGCATTCTAGGGCAGCATTCTATGACAGCTTTCTAGGGCAGCATTGTAGGATAGCATTCTAGGACAGCATTCTATGACAGCTTTCTAGGGCAGCATTGTAGGATAGCATTCTAGGGCGGCATTCCAAGACAGCTTTCTAGGGCAGCATTGTAGGATAGCATTCTAGGACAGCATTCCAAGACAGCTTTCTAGGGCAGCATTGTAGGATAGCATTCTAGGACATCATTCCAAGACAGCTTTCTAGGGCAGCATTGTAGGATAGCATTCTAGGGCAGCATTCTATGACAGCTTTCTAGGGCAGCATTGTAGGATATCATTCTAGGGCAGCATTCCAAGACAGCTTTCTAGGGCAGCATTGTAGGATAGCATTCTAGGACAGCATTCTATGACAGTTTTCTAGGGCAACATTCCAGTACAGTATTCTAGGGCAGCATTCTAGGACAGCATTTCAGGACAGCATTCTAGGATAGCATTCCAGTACAGTATTCTAGGGCAGCTTTCTAGGGCAGCATTCTAGGACAGCATTTCAGGACAGCATTCTAGGGCAGCATTCTAGGACAGCATTCCAGTACAGTATTCTAGGGCAGCATTCTAGGACAGCTTTCCAGTACAGTATTCTAGGGCAGCATTCTAGGACAGCATTCAAGGGCAGTATTCTAGGACAGCATTCCAGTACAATATTCTAGAGTAGCGTTCTAGGACAGCATTTCAGGACAGCATTCCAGTACAGTATTCTAGGGCAGCGTTCTAGGACAGTATTCCAGTACAGTATTCTAGGACAGCATTCTAGGGCAGCATTCTAGGACAGCATTCTAGGGCAGCATTCCAGGGCAGCATTCCAGGGCCGCATTCTAGGGCAGCATTCTAGGAAACAGCGCTATTTACATTTGTCTGAAATTTGCATATAGTTTTGTTTTCCTAAATAATTTCCAACCCTCATTTATATGACTCAGTGAGTGAACTGCCTGAATAAGCAGGTGTTGTCCGTGTGCTCCTTCTCCTCCTAGGTGGAGTTTCCGGTAGGGTCTACGTCCAGGTTATAGCGCGCAATGCCCTAGCGGGTGACCATCAGCTCGTGAAGGATCTACTGACCAGTGGGAACCTCTCCTCTGCAAACCCAGCCATCAACATCACTGTCATTGCAGCTACAACAGGTCAGATGTGTGGTCACATTACAGAGAGATGTATATTTAAGCGGTGACCAGATATAACTTATATCTGCAGCGTACAAAATGTATATACACTATAGAATAGCGTGTTGCCTTTTTTTAGAGTGCAAACTCTTGTTCACGCGTCTCTCTCTCCGTTTGTTTTTCCTATGTAATTATATGCAGTAATTTGCTCGGTTTTATTTATGTAGTGATTTCTGTATGAATACTAATTGTTTAACGTGTTTGTGATTGACTTAATGTGGTGACTGCTTTTATGCAGTGTTGCCTTGTGTACAGTACTACTCACTGATGCCATATAATAAAGACATAATACTACTATTGATACTTAATCTGTTTCATGGACAGGATAAGATAATGTCAGCGCTACAATGTATCTCACAGTCATCAGCCGTAGTCTGCAATGCGCCATGATTTTAGGTGGTGGCAAAGGGAGTCATTCCGAGTTGTTCGCTCGCTAGCTGCTTTTAGCAACATTGCACACGCTAGGCCGCCACCCTCTGGGAGTGTATCTTAGCTTAGCAAAATAGTGAACGAAAGATTAGCAGAATTGCGAATAGAAATTTCTTAGCAGTTTCTGAGTAGCTCGAGACTTACTCCTACACTGCGATCAGCTCAGCCCGTTTCGTTCCTGGTTTGACGTCACAAACACACCCTGCGTTCGGCCAGCCACTCCCCCGTTTCTCCAGACACTCCCGCATTTTTCCGCACACTCCCTGAAAACGGCCAGTTTCTGTCCAGAAACACCCACCTGTCAATCACACTCCGATCACTTCAACGATGAAAATTCTTCGTTCGGACGTGAGTAAATCTACTAAGTTTTGTGCTAAAATACTTAGCGCATGCGCACTGCGTATCATGCGTATTTTTGCCTTAATTGCTGCGTTGCAAAAATCGTCAACAAGCGAACAACTCAGAATGACCCCCAATGTGCAGACTTTCTCGCTGCAGATATGTTGATAAATATTGAGTGATTACAACTTGTCGTATTATTAGGTGTTCTGCTCCAGCTGCTGGCACATATCTTACCACAAAGAAATCTGCGTCTACAATGAAGAGTACTCGCAATTCACCATTTCATAGAGCTTCAGCAGCAGAATGAACTGACGCGTTTAATCATCTAAAATATATTTCATCAGATGCCCCTGATGAAGTTAATTTATGAGAAAACACATGGCTTTCCACAATAATAAAACTCCTATTTATTATTGATATCCAACTGAAAAAAGTCCTAGAACATAACCCTAACCCTTACACCCAACTCCAGTTGTCCAGTGCGCCATCTTTCATGTCATATGGATGTACAGTATAAAAGGCTGGACAGGAAAACCATATTCCATCTTTTCATCCTTGCCTTGGTCGTTCCAATTTACAGTACATGTCCTAATAATTATTATTAGCTATCTGTGTTCTTTGTGTATACCTTACCTTAAACAGGTAACGGGCATGCCTACCTGTCTCATTGTCTGTACTCACTGCTATGCTACCGTACATTGTCTTCTAGAGTGCACCAAGAAGAAAGAGCGCAATCAGTGTGAATGTCTATCCGGGTTCCTGTTTGACATATCGAAGTGCAAATCCTACCCATCATGTTACATCCCTCAGGACGTTGAGGCCTCCTGCATCTGCACTCACATGAATTCAAGCAGCACAATTTACTGTGAGCAGCCCCCAACAAGTAAGTGAACAATTCTTTCTCTCGCCCAAAAAGTTCCGGAATGAGAAATAGGACGTTGCAGTTCATCGCCATTCCTCGCGGCAAGATTCGGGTGAGGGTCTGGTGATGCCCTTGCTCTGCATCAAAAAGAACAGGAGGGAACTCTTGTGGGCATGGGAAGACACATGCGCTTTAATGCCCCAAACAGGACTTCACTGGGCATTTATTGGCCTAGAACTAAGGATGGACAATCATAGGTCCCATGTTAATAATCTGAATTGATACAGCCTTGGCACATACTCATCAGATAAGGCCAATAACCGGTATTTCTTGCTACCAACATTCCGCTTCTCTAATGCATTGCAATCAGCAGATCAAAGGGTATACTGTAATGTCCACAAAGTAGGCATGGTACATGCGGTATATGGGAGATAATGGGTCCTACTATTCTGCTAGTGACAAACAGGACTCCCTAAGAATGCAGCTAAAAGTTTGGGTCCATATGTCTATCCACCATCTTATACAGTGGCAGTGGTCAGGCTGGGAAAGATATCTGGATGACAAAATATATTTATGTGATATGTCACATGAACCGGTATTGGGCCGGACTATTGATAGTCAACATTTGATGTCCATATCTGCTCTGCTCTCCTGAGACCTGTTCTGAGAGCAGAGCCAGGGCCATGGGAGGGTAACCCGGCCTCCCCTCCAGACTGTAAGTGAATGAGAAGCACCAACTTCATGTATCATTGCCCTGTATCTATGCTGTAATCCGGGGTAACTAATCCTTTTCCATCCCCAGATCCAGGACGCGTTTCGCTATTTCCAAGCTCTGTCTCTGTTGGGAACGACATCCGCTTAGAGTTCTCTTCGTCAGAGGATGTCACCAATGTGAGGTGGTTTATGATGAACCCGCTGAGGAACTTGGCAAAGGAGGTTACTAACGGCACCACAGCCACGGTGATAACATCTAGAAGGAACTCTACGGTCAACATCAAAGACATACCCAGGAACTGGGAAGGTACTCTCTCCAACCAGGTCTCATTTCCACGTTCCTGTTTATCTCCTAAAATGCTCCCCAGTTTAGCATAATTCTCACACGTGGCACCTCTCCATGCCACACAGGCACCCACAGGCCATCTGCATAGACTGGCTGGTGGAGAGCTTGCTCGGAGTTAGTGCGCAGGGGCTCCCGCCCCAGGACAGTGCTTTACCAGGTTGCACAAGGGAAAGGAGTTTCACACGTAGAGGGAGATTTATCAAAGCTTAGAGAGAGATAAAGAGGAGAGAGATAAAGTACCAACCAATCAGCATCTAATGCTCAATTTACAGGCGGTGTTTGAGAAATGACAGTGAGCATACCTCCGAACATTTGGTCCATGGATATTGGGACCCTTGCACACCAGAGGGATGGGAAGTGTCGCCATCACGAGCCATGCCTCCCGGCCCCTCTCTCCTGGTGAATAGAGATTGTGTGCATTCACCGCTCCTCTGCAGCAATTGAGAGACGGTCTCCCAACTGCCCCACCCCCACCGAGGGACACTTTGGCCCGCAGGGTGGGAAAGCCGGACAGTGGCAAAAAAACGGGACTGCCCAGCTAAAATCGAGACATTTGGGAGGTATGAGTTGGGAGCTGATCGGTTGGTATTTTGATAAATCTCCCACCCAGGAATAGGAGAATAGTTATTTATTACAGTTATGCACTATCAGGGCTGTAGAATTTTAAAAACAAAGATTATCACTTATACAGTATAATATGGGAAAACAGCACACAGGGAAGCAATGCAATGCCAGTACCTGCTCTCCAGCCCCGATTCGTGGCTCCCATTCCTTCCTCACGTGCTGTATGTTATCACACAGAGTTGTCTCTATCACTGATTTAGCCCATTCCTGTGTGGATCTGCGGATGCACACCCACACCGCAGCCTTGCTTTATTTTTGCCTCCACACGCCCACTTCCAGTTACCCCCCCACCACAATCGTACAGGGTCGAGTCACATTTGAGAATGCTAAATTTGTGAAAATATGTGCATACGCAATGCAAGAAATTGCAGCATGAGACAGAAAAAAATATCAAATAGTGTCTCACTATGTGGCTATGAATAAGCCCCACAGTGAGGATGTATTCACGCAATTTGCAGGAAGCAGTACTTTCATTTGGATACGCAGTAATACTACACTCTAATATGGATTTATTCCGTTGGAGTGCGGTGGCATCTCCTGTACCCTGTAGTAACTTCTATAATCTGTTATCATGAGAATGTGCGGTGTTCTGCATTGTACTAAACTTTGCATTGTGATCAGAGCTGGCCCTAACCAATATGATGCCCTAGGCAAGATTTTGGCTGGTGCCCCCTAGCACCACCGCAAGTTCTGCAGGACAAGCCTGGCACGAGTCAGCTGGCAGCTCTGCTAACCTTGGGGCGCCTTTTGTCTTATTTGCATTACTATGTGGCTAGGATGCACATACAGCTTATCCTGATTAAAATGATATGCAGCATGCCTATATTCTGTGTGCGACTGTGGCTGTATTTACATAGGAATTGCTACATTACAGTGATTTCCAGGAATACACTGCAACGTAGCATTTTGTATGCAGAATCAGATACAGCCTCAGTTACACACAGAATATAGGCATGCCACATATCATTTTAATCAGCATAAGCTGCTGATGCCCCTAAGCATACCAAATGCCCTAGGCATTTGTCTGGTTTGCCTATGCCTAGGGCCGGCTCTGATTGTGATGGTGAAATATCAGGTTATCGTTGTATGCATTACAAGGGTACAGCAGAAGTGTAACACGTGGTGTTTGTCAAATACACATAACTATATCTCCTATATATTAGCCCAAGTCTGTGACTCTGTGCTGTAACGCTGGGCGGAGTTACAGTGGTGGGTGGAGTTATTCAAATGAGTCACAGAACTGGGCAAATCTATAGGAGACCAGCAGCAGAAGCAGATGGTATGGGCATGGCACAGGCAGGGGTGCATACCTCCCAGCTTTCCTCAGACAGAAGGAGACACACACACACACAAAAAACACCACACGGTGAAAAGGGGGCGTGGCCAACGAAAGGGGCGTGGCTTCGCGGGAGGGCACCCGTTTTCGTCAGTGCAGGGGCATGCCCAGCGCTCTGTAAGCTGCTGGCATGCCCCCAGGGGCAGATTATGAGTCCGGGGGGCCCAGGGCACTTAAGACAAGGGGCCCTATCTCATTGCTGTGCCTGCTGTGGGATTGGGGGCGTGGTCTAATCGCGCCCACGAAGCCACGCCCCTTATGCAAATTCCAGGAATTTTTTTTTAATGGAATTTTGGCCCCTCAGCTCGAGGTAAATCCAGAGGGGGTGGTCGCTCCCCCCTACACACCCGCACAGGCAGAAGAAAGCAGGGAGACTGCTGCCTCCCTGCACCACCATAGACCTGCCTACACGTAGCAGCGTGTGCTGACTGTAGCACAATGCTGCCGCTGTTGCTGGCAGGACGGGGGAGCTTCAGAGCTGGGAAAGAGCTACTCCAGCTGGGTGGCCCCCTAAAACTGTGGGGCCCATGGTACGTACCCCCTGGCCCCCCCTTAATCCGGCTCTGCTGCTGGAACCCCCCCTTAATCCGTACCCCCTGATGCCCCCTCTCCCTCTGTCTCCACTAAATTCACCGCTGCTCTGCTAAGCAAAACAGAGAGTACAGGAGCTTTCCAACTGCCCCCCCCCCCCCCCCCCAACACCACCACCACCGCGGGACACTGTGGCCCACGGGTGGGACAGCGGGACAGACCCTAAAAAATGGGACTGTCCCGCGAAAATCGGGACGGTTGGGAGGTGTGGGGGTGTGTGAGGGGGTATGCCGTACAGACAGACGGGCACCGGCTCACTGTGTGCTTGACCCCCCACATCAGCATACTCTGCAGGGTCTCTCTGGTGCGGAGGAGCGTCACTTTCTGACACACTCCACACTTCTTAGCTGCAGTTTTGTGGGGCACCTGCCGCTGTGCAGGTTCCGTACTGCCTCTGTTATCTCCAGCCCCGGCAACCCCACCGCTAGCTGCAGTGCTGCCACCCGCAGTGAGGTGCGCCCAGCTCCTTCACACACTTTAGCTGGCGGGCAGCGCTGCAGAAGTCCGCGCTGCTTGCAGGTTCCGACCCCCTCCTCCCTCCAGCCACAGCGTCTCCTGGGAGCTAACCAGTCACTCCCAGTCTCCCCTTACCACAGTGCCCGGCAGCTGCTCGAGCTCTGCGGTGTGTGACTGAGGAGGGGGGGAGGGATGCGGACGGGCAGAGGAAGCAGGACTCCAGCCTGAGAGAGTCAGCCATGCCAAGTCTCCACCAGCAGCAGATCCCAACAGGTTGGAGTGGAACAGCAGCAGCCAGCAGCAGTGACTCCGGTAAGACACATCTGTCTGTCACCACTGTTCTGTCCCTAATACCAATCTCTCCCATGCCCTGTGTTCTGTCATGTCCCTGTCACCGTTATCCTGGCCCTGTCACCCTTATCCTGGCCCTGTCACCCTTATCTTGGCCCTGTTACCCCTATCCAGGCCCTGTCACCCCTGTGCTTGACCTGTCAACCCTATACTGGCCCTGTCACCCCTGTCCTAGTCCTGCCGCCCCTACCATGGCCATGTCACCCCTATCCTGTCCCTGTAATTTCTGTTCTGGCCCCGTCGCCCCTGTTCTGGCCCTGTCACCCCTGTCCTGGCCCTGTCACCCCTGTTCTAACCCTGTCACCCATATTCTGACCCTGTCACCCCTGTCCTGGCCCCGTCACCCCTGTCCTGACCCTGTCACCCCTGTCCTGGCCCTGTTACTGCATACCCTCCAACTACCTTTTTGGCAGGTACAGTACCCGTAGCGCCTCCAGACCCCTCCCCAATGCACCACACCTCCGCACCTTCCCCTCTACCACATGCGGCACCCCACCCCTCCCCCACACGCTGTGCCTCCAGACCCCCTACACCACCCGCGGCTTCCACTCCTCCGCCCCTCCACCACCCACAGCACCTCCACACCCCCTCCACCATCCACCCCCCATATATGTCTCCCCCCACACCTGCCCCCCCTCCACCCGCAGCCTCTGCAGACACCCTCCTCCATCCGCGGTGCCCCCCTCATCCACCCCTCCCCCACCTGCCCCTCCACCACCTGCAGCACCTCCGGACCCCCTTCCCCATCCGCCGCACCACCTGTACCTGCCCCTCCCCTACTCACGGCACCTTCGGACCCCCTACCCCATCCCCGCCCCTTCCCATCCCACAGCACCTCCGGAACCCTTCACCCATCCGCAACATCCCCGCACCTGCCCCTCTCCCACCCTTGGCACCCCTGCCCTTCCCCCACCGGCAGTGCCTCCGGACCCCATCCCCCATCTGCAGCCCCCACTCCTCTGCCCCTCCCCCACCCGCAGCATCTCCCGACCCTTCCCCATCCGGCCCCCCCCGCTTCCACCCCCCCTCTACCCGCAGCATCTACAGACACCCTCCCCCATCCACAGTCCCCTCCGCACCTGCTACATTCTGTACATTGTGCCCTGCAGGTGCTGTTCACGCCGTCGCAAGGGGCTGCACCTCCTTCACCATCGCACGCCCTTTCATTGTGCAATATTTAACCACTAACAAAGGAATGCAGGTAATACTCCATATAATACAAATATTGAACCCCAGAAAGGCATGCAAGGGTTAAGGGGGCGTAGCCCCTTGCGACGGTGTGAAGAGCGCCCGTAGGGCGCGATGAAGCTCCTAGTATATATATATATATATATATATACTGTATATATATATATATATATATATATATATATATATATATATATACACATGCAGGACATAGCATTCAAATATTATTCACAAAATTGTTGGATGTTATTCTTATGTAAACATGAATCCAGCTCTAGAATAGCATGAAAACTACATTGAAAAATAAATCTAGTTTTACTACAAAGTGTACAGATCCGTTATCCTCTTAGTATTTTTGGATAATATTTCCTATGAGTTCTCGCGTAGGCATGCTCTTTTTATTGTTGTCGGATCCTATGGATCCCTGTCCAAAAAAGTTGAGAATTTGTAGCCCATAGGCTTCAACACTAACGCGTTTCGCACCTGTGACTGCTTTTGTGAGCGTAAAGCAGGAGACCCCTTTGGTAAATAATAACTGACTTCTTTTTTCTGTATAATATATATGCTACTTAACAATGTTAAAAACTCTCACCACCTTCCTGGAGATGACGTTCCATTCTCTCGCCCTGCAGGGTTATATGTGTGTAGGTTTAGTTACTGGAACCTACAGTGGAAAGCCAGTCACCAGGTTAAGCTCTCTCTGCAACCTCAGGACATCACACCGAAACCACCTCAAGTCCAGATCTGGAACAACTCCACCTCCTTCCCTGGGACCACAGTGGAGTGCTGCATCTGGGATGATGGAAGTTCCTACCGTGTGTTTTGGGAACCCGGCCACATCCCCTCAGGTGGGAGGTGTTATACAACTGGGAATGGTGGATGGTAGTGCACAGGAATTAGGGAATAAAGTAGGGATATTGGCCCTCATTCCGAGTTGTTCGCTCGTTCTTTTTCATCGCATCGCAGTGAAAATCCGCTTAGTACGCATGCGCAAAGTTCGCACTGCGACTGCGCCAAGTAACTTTACTATGAAGAAAGTATTTTTACTCACGGCTTTTTCTTCGCTCCGGCGATCGTAATGTGATTGACAGGAAATGGGTGTTACTGGGCGGAAACACGGCGTTTCAGGGGCGTGTGGCTGAAAACGCTACCGTTTCCGGAAAAAACGCAGGAGTGGCCGGAGAAACGGTGGGAGTGCCTGGGCGAACGCTGGGTGTGTTTGTGACGTCAACCAGGAACGACAAGCACTGAACTGATCGCACAGGCAGAGTAAGTCTGGAGCTACTCTGAAACTGCTAAGTAGTTAGTAATCGCAATATTGCGAATACATCGGTCGCAATTTTAAGAAGCTAAGATTCACTCCCAGTAGGCGGCGGCTTAGCGTGTGTAACTCTGCTAAATTCGCCTTGCGACCGATCAACTCGGAATGAGGGCCATTGGACGTTACTTTGCTAGAATAGTTCTCTCCATGACCATGGTTTCTTTCACAGTTTACCTTCCAAACTGAAGTAAAATGTAGAATAATGTACTGATGGGGGGCTAAGAGGGAACATCCATCTCTGACCAGAGGTCACAACCATTCCTCTGATACTCCCATAATACAACCATTAGACAGAACACCTTTGTGCAGCTGTTTACCTACCGCCCAGGAACCCCATATACATTCCAGAGGCAGTGTGGCTCAGTCGGTAGGACGCAACGTGCCGCTTTTCTGACATTTAGACACATGTGCCGTCACCAAAATTGATAATTTACGTGAACATCGTCATTGCGCTGGAATCAGTCCCACAGTCAGCCTTGCAAATGTTCTTCTAGAACTGAAAAGATGCACAATCATTGAGCATCTTCTAGAGAACCTGGGGTGCATGCAATCAGGTCTCCTCAGTTTTTTTGATGACAATTTCCATTGCGCACAATGCTGGATGGTTTAAGCTCGCCCATCGATCACACCACCAGGGATGTGCCAGCGTAACAAAAATATTACAGAGATTAAAAAAAGGCGATGATGTGTTGGCTCCGTAGACGTTACGCTGTTATCGCTGGCACTAATGGGCGAATCTTTGGAAATAATCTAAAGCTGAATTTCGTGCTGTCTACGCAGTTGCTGTAAAGAGAGGGGGTCAGCAATGTTACTCGCTGACCATAGAGACCATCCCAGAGAACGACACGCACTACAGATGTCTATTTCAGGATAACATCAATAAAACGGCTGAATCTGGGGTCCGTGTTGCTGTTATTCAGGGTGAGTAGAGGGTCACCTTTCCCAGGAGATCCTCAGAAAGACTAAGGAGCGGTGATCTTGGTAACTTCACATGTCCCACAAATGATTTACTGGGTGCATACTGAATTTAGGCCCAAATCGAGTAAGCTTTAAGAAGTGATAAAGTGGAGACGAATAAAGAGTGATAAAGTACCAGCCAATCATCACTTTTTAATGTTTAGTATATTTGGGCCTTAGGCCTCTTGAGTGGGTCAGCACAGGTGGTTTTAGTACTGAATCCTGCCAATAGATTACTGTATGTGCAATGATGGTGTGTGATGAGTGACGGTTGATGA
The DNA here is from genome assembly GCF_028390025.1 of Pseudophryne corroboree. Lineage (NCBI taxonomy): Eukaryota > Metazoa > Chordata > Amphibia > Anura > Myobatrachidae > Pseudophryne > Pseudophryne corroboree. The sequence goes on along the minus strand of NC_086447.1, from coordinate 33,962,860 downwards.
TGTATGAGAAGTGCCTTGTGGTAAATGAATTGTTAAGTGTGACGGGTGATAAGTGATGATGTGTGATGAGGATCAGTGAGAAGTGTCTTGTGGTGAGCGACTTACTATAACTGATGCGTGATGAGTGATGAATGATATTTGATGATCTATGATGTGTGATGAGTGTTGAGGACATGTGATGAGTGATAAGCATGTGTGAGAAGTGGTGAGTGAATTGCTGCGACTGATGTGTGATGAATGATGGGTGATGATCTGTGTTGTATGATGAGTGTTAAGGACATGTGATGAGTGATGAGCACGTGTGAGAAGTGATGAGTGAATTAATGTGACTGATGTTTGATGCGTGACGGTTGATGATGTGTGATGAATATTGGTTTATGATCTGTGATGAGTGATGAGTAATGAGGTGTGAAGAGTGATGGTTGATGATGTGTAATGAATATTTGATGATCTGTGATGTGATGAGTGTTGAGGACATGTGATGAGTGATGAGCATGTGTGAAGTGGTGAGTGAATTGATGTGACTGATGTTTGATGGGTGACAGTTGATGATGTGTGTTGAATGATGGTTGATGATCTGTTATGTGTGATAAGTGTTTATGACATGTGATGAGTGATGAGCACGTGTGAGAAGTCATGAGTGAATTGATGTCACTGATGTTTGATGAGTGACGGTTGAGGATCTGTGATGTGTAATGAGGACGTGTGATAAGTAATGAGGTGTGAAGAGTGATGGTTGATGATGTGTGATGAATGATATTGATCGTACGCAATGTGTGATGAGTGTTAAGGACATGTGATGAGCATGTGTGAGAAGTGGTAAGTGAATTGCTGCGACTGATGTGTGATGAATGATGGTTGATGATCTGTGATGTGCGTTGTGCATGTGTGAGAAGTGATAAATTAATTGATGTGACTGTTTGATGAGTGACTGTTGATGATGTGTGATGAATGATAGTTGTTGATCTGTGATGTTTGGGGAGGACTGTGGCCGGAGAGACCAACCAGCCACACGTGTAATGGCGGCTGCGCACTGAAGGTGTTAACCCTCGTGCCCGGCGCCATATTAAGGGACAATGGGTGCTGGGCGTCACTGTTAAACGTACTTACGGCGCTGGGCGCGGACTGTTTAAAAGTTTTAACATGTCATATGTAGTGCTCTATGCACAATTGCAGGAATGCATGTTTAACTGTATTTTATATTCAAGATGTGGTCATCTGTATATTTAAAGAGGAAAATGCACTTACTCTTATAGATGTCTGAATAATCATCTCTTATCCCCTGGAAATAGGAAGTGGCATGTTAATGGCCCTGTTCTATCAGAGAGGTGTGAAGGACAATACCTTTTGATGTGTAAGTTCCTTAGAGAGAGATGCTAATCACTGGGTTTATGGGCTTGGAACTTGTTTCATGTACCTGATTTAATTGACATACGAACGAACGACCTATGCAGGAAGGAAGACTGTTTGTTTGTATTGTAGCCATTCCTGTTGTAATCTTAAACACTGGGATTGCCTGCAGATGTGACTGAGACAGAAACATTGTGTTTTGAAGCTATGTGATAAATTTATCAATAGTGAATGTTAATCTGATACCAAACGTCTGTGTCAGAGGAAGGAGGATATTGTTTTATTGCACTTATATCCTTGTAAAATGTGATTTATTGGTATTTTGTAAAATAACCTGATTGGTTGGAGAAGACAGGGAGGGCTTACCCCCCTGTGATACTGTGTGGAAAACTGACATAAAAAGGAGACCTGCGTGCCTCCAGAGTTGTAGTTATACCATCTTATTCTGCTGGAACATCTTGCTGTATGCTGTTGCCCCTAGCAATAGGGAAGAGTTCTCTTTAGAACTATATTTGAGCAAATAAACATCATTGCCTCAAGAAGATTGCTTCATCTTGTGACCAACAGGGTTAGGCCAAACCTAGCCCCGTTCTCCGGCTGTCCAGGGAAGCACCTGACGTCTCCAAGCTCCGCCTTCCGCCAGCTACCGGTAGAGGCCTAGCAAGTGGCTAGTGGGGATTCGTCAACACCACACAGGTGTGGTAAAGCAGTGCGTCGGCACATACAGAGCAGAACCGTGGTTCCAAACGCCACGGCAGGTTAGGAGTTTGGTGGTGGCAGCGAGAACCCGCCCACAGCGCAGTGGGTGGAGTCAGTAACAGGCGGTTACTGACGGTAAGCGGGAATCCCCTATGTGGTCAGGCCTCGTGCGGCTTGACCTTCCATTCTGTGCGCAGTCGACGGGACGCGGCAAGCGGCGAGTGCTTCCGTACGGTTCCGTCCTGTCACAGAAATTGGTGGCAGCGGTGGGATAATCTCAGGCGGCTTTTCATCACCTGATTGGAGAAGCCGAGTTACTCAGGAGAGGAGTAACTGCAGCGCAGGAGAACGCACAAGATGGCGGAATTCAGCGGAATATCCAAGGAGGATCTGGAGATCGTATGCCAGGAGAAGGGTGTGGTTATCCCTTCCAACGCGTCCAGAAGCGTCATGAAGGCGGCGCTCAGGAGCGTGGAGGAGTCTCATCGGGCGGAGGTGGAAAGCACTGACGGCGTCAGCATCGCAGAGGACGGCCCAACAGTGGACCTTCGTGAGGAACCGGTGAGAACCACAAGCCCCGCCCTCTCTCACAGCAGCAATGTTTCCCAGCAATCCCTAGCAGGGCCAGGATCCCAACGTCCCAGGGGGGGCGACCCGGATACCCTAGCAGATCGGCTAGCGGAATTGGGGGAAAGGGCAACGGAGCAAGAACGCATGCTTGTCATTCGGATGTGGCATGCGGAGCGGGCATCACAGGCCGTGGTACCCCGGGAGCCGTTGTCAGCTGTTGTACACAGATCAGGACGAGTTCAGTTTGCCAAGTTTGCAGACAGTGATGGGGACATTGATGGACATTTGCAAGTCTTTGAGAGGACTTGTAAACTACATGATCTACCCAAGTCAGAGTGGGTGAGACACCTTGTGCCCACTCTGCATGGAGAGGCCTTGGAGGCCTATCGAGGAGTGGCGACGGAGGATTGTGGGAACTACGACGAAGTCGAGAAGGCCCTCCTCCAGCGATTCTTCATCACTCCAGAGTCTTACAGGAAGAAGTTCAGAGACTTGCCCAAGAATCCTAGCAGCACCCATGAGCAGTTCGCCACCCAGCTGCGGCAGTACGTGGTGAAGTGGGTGAAGGATTCGGAAGCCACTACATGGGACGCACTGATCGACCTGATCTGCAGGGAGCAGTTCTACCGCAGGTGCGCCCAAGAAGTGAAGGAGTGGGTGCTAGATCGGGAGCCACCCAGCTTAAAGATGGCTGCCCAGTTAGCAGACAAGTATGTGGCAATTCGGCCACGGGGCCAGAAGCGCCCAGCGAGCAGCCAGCTCCAACAGACTGTACCACCAAGGGGACCCCCCTCTTCAGCTCATCACCCCCAAAGACAAGCATCTTCCAACCCGGGTGCTCTTGGCCAGCAACCGCACCGCAGCGTCCCTGCAACTGATCAGAGATCATCGGTGCCACGACTGGAGAAGAAGTGCTATGGCTGTGGGAAAATCGGACATCTGAGGATGAACTGTCCTGCATCCCAAGCACCCCAGACTCGTGCCCCAAATCCGAGTGCTGGAGCCCGGATCGCTTGTTTGACGAGAGGAGATGAGCCTACAGAGACTGTTCCCCCTCCAGTCAGTCCGATGGAGTGTGGCGAGAGACAGGTGCACTCTGCGGAGAGAGTCACCTGCATGGCCAAACAGCCCCTACACAACATGTGGAGGCACCTGCAGCCAGTCCACGTGGGACCCCTGCAGGGAGAAGGCCTAAGAGACTCTGGGGCCTCAATCACTGTGGTGAGCCCCCACCTTATAGATCCTGCTGCAGTATTGCAGGGTCGCACTGCCACGATCACCCTGGCAGAAGGAACAGAAAAAGCGGTTCCCATGGCAAGAGTCTACCTGGACTGGGGAGCTGGACCAGAGTTGCGAGAAGTTGCCGTCATGGATGGTCTCCCAACTGATGTGGTCCTAGGAAATGATCTGGGTGGTGGGATCGTCACTACGTTTGTTGGCGCCATTTCCCGGAGTCAAGTTCCAAAACCACCGTTGACATCAGCTACTCCAGCACAGCCCAGCCCAGAGGAAAAGACTACAGCTGCTAGACAACTGCCAGCACAGCCAACCACAGCATCAACCAGCCCAGAGGAAAAGATTACAGCGGCTAGATCAGCACATCGACCCCGCATGCCTTTTGCCTCTGGTATGCCCACGTCCCCTAGCAACGCAGAGGATGTCGGTTCCAGCTCGTTTGATCCTGTGGGGGTGCCCAATGATGTTCCTGACCCAAGTGGTTTGCCAACTCCGGTGGTGAGTATGAGAAACCACATTGACTTTTCCATGACTGACCCCTACCAGACTGACCCTAGTAGTCCCCACCTAGATCCCCCTGTAGAGTGTCCCAATTTAGGAGAGATTGAGGGCCACAGGCAGAAGTTTAGGGAGGCTCAACTCTCTGACCCATCCCCGAAAGGCATGAGGCGCCACTCTGGCAGCGGCCTTGACAGGGTTGGGGCGGGGAGGTTGACCTGGCGGGAAGGGTTAAGGTACAGGGTAGCCAGGAAAGTGGGAGGGGATAGACCAGAAAGGGAATGTGTCCAACTGGTCCCCTCAGGGAACGTTCCTGTGCAACCGGTGTCGGTTGCCAGCGAAACCCCTTTGGACAGCAACCCGGAGACAGACCATACCCTGAAGTGCCTGACACAGAGCTTACCCTGGTCTGGAATGTCGGATGACGCCCAGACCACAGGTAAGGCTGGTGCCATGCGTTGGCAGCCGGGGCACTCCAGCGGTTGTGTTGTCTCTGGGCCTCTGCCCATAGGAGAACCCTTGCAGCAAGTTGCTGTGGACATAGCAGGTCCCCTGCCTGTGCGCAGTAGATCGGGGAAGACACGCAGCCTCCCTGTAGTGGATGCCACACAGGATCCAGAGGCTGGTGGTCTGGCCGCCATCCCTGTGGCACAGGTAGCGGACGAGGAGGAAGGAGTAGGCCTAGGTGACAGGGTAGGTTTCCCGAGTCATAGGTCGACAGAAGAGGATTGGAGGGCAGGTCTGACAGTTAGGGCAGACAGTTGCCAGATAGGTATGACGGAGGTGCAGTGCCTGGGGCACCATGTGGGAGGAGACAGGGGTAGGCCCAACCCAGAGGGGGTGGAGGCAACCAGAGGCTGTCCCCGACCCACATCACCCAGACCGGTACTGACCTTAGAACCTGTAAGGCCCTACGGACATGTTGTCATTGACTTTAGTCCTGTAGTGAACCCCTTGACAGAGATGGCTAGGAAGGGCATTCCCAAGTCAGTGGACTTTGCACCCGCTTGCGAGTTGGCATTCCAGTCATTGAAGGAGGCTCGGGTACCCGCTCCAGTGCTGATGGCGCACATTCTTGACCAGGACTGGCTGTTACGAACTATTGCGCCACTGCACGGACTGGGAGCAGCACCGAGCCAGAAAGAGCCATATGGGCAGGAGCACCCTGTGGCCTGTTTGAGCAGAAAACTGCTATTGTGGGAGGTGGGGTATGCCACAGTTGGGACACCGTGGGTGGCACTTGTTTGTAACCGGCCCCCCACCGTGGTGACTTACCACCTACCTGTTAGGTGGCTGCAACCTACCTTGGGGAAATTGGACAGACTTTTGTGGTGGAGCCTTGAACTTGGACTTCAGGTGGACTATTTGCACATTGTGCACCCACGAAGAGAGGCCCACTACACTATGGATGAACTGTCTAGGCCAGAGCCTACACATCCCAGGTAGCGTCCCCTTCACCCCAACGGACTGCGGGACCAGGACCCAAATCGTTGGGACATGGGTCCCTGGTTGACCCGCTTGAATGGGGGGGGGGGGGGAGTGTGGCCGGAGAGACCAACCAGCCACACGTGTAATGGCGGCTGCGCACTGAAGGTGTTAACCCTCGTGCCCGGCGCCATATTAAGGGACAATGGGTGCTGGGCGTCACTGTTAAACGTACTTACGGCGCTGGGCGCGGACTGTTTAAAAGTTTTAACATGTCATATGTAGTGCTCTATGCACAATTGCAGGAATGCATGTTTAACTGTATTTTATATTCAAGATGTGGTCATCTGTATATTTAAAGAGGAAAATGCACTTACTCTTATAGATGTCTGAATAATCATCTCTTATCCCCTGGAAATAGGAAGTGGCATGTTAATGGCCCTGTTCTATCAGAGAGGTGTGAAGGACAATACCTTTTGATGTGTAAGTTCCTTAGAGAGAGATGCTAATCACTGGGTTTATGGGCTTGGAACTTGTTTCATGTACCTGATTTAATTGACATACGAACGAACGACCTATGCAGGAAGGAAGACTGTTTGTTTGTATTGTAGCCATTCCTGTTGTAATCTTAAACACTGGGATTGCCTGCAGATGTGACTGAGACAGAAACATTGTGTTTTGAAGCTATGTGATAAATTTATCAATAGTGAATGTTAATCTGATACCAAACGTCTGTGTCAGAGGAAGGAGGATATTGTTTTATTGCACTTATATCCTTGTAAAATGTGATTTATTGGTATTTTGTAAAATAACCTGATTGGTTGGAGAAGACAGGGAGGGCTTACCCCCCTGTGATACTGTGTGGAAAACTGACATAAAAAGGAGACCTGCGTGCCTCCAGAGTTGTAGTTATACCATCTTATTCTGCTGGAACATCTTGCTGTATGCTGTTGCCCCTAGCAATAGGGAAGAGTTCTCTTTAGAACTATATTTGAGCAAATAAACATCATTGCCTCAAGAAGATTGCTTCATCTTGTGACCAACAGGGTTAGGCCAAACCTAGCCCCGTTCTCCGGCTGTCCAGGGAAGCACCTGACGTCTCCAAGCTCCGCCTTCCGCCAGCTACCGGTAGAGGCCTAGCAAGTGGCTAGTGGGGATTCGTCAACACCACACAGGTGTGGTAAAGCAGTGCGTCGGCACATACAGAGCAGAACCGTGGTTCCAAACGCCACGGCAGGTTAGGAGTTTGGTGGTGGCAGCGAGAACCCGCCCACAGCGCAGTGGGTGGAGTCAGTAACAGGCGGTTACTGACGGCAAGCGGGAATCCCCTATGTGGTCAGGCCTCGTGCGGCTTGACCTTCCATTCTGTGCGCATTCGACGGGACGCGGCAAGCGGCGAGTGCTTCCGTACGGTTCCGTCCTGTCACAAGGACGTTTGAGAAGTGCCATGTTGTGAGTGACTTCCTGTGAATAAATTGTAATGAGTGATGATCTATGAAGAGTAATGGTTGATGATCTATGATGTGTGATGAGTGATAAAGACGTGTGATGAGTAATAAGGTGTGAAGAGTAACGGTTGATGATGTGGGATGAATGATATTTGATGATCTATGATGTGTAGTAAGTATGTGTGATAAGTAAAGAGGTGTAAAGAGTGATGGTTGATGATGAATGATATTTGATGATCTGTGATGAGAGTTGAGGACATGTGATGAGTGGTGAGGATGTGAGAAGTGGTTAGTGAATTGCTGTGATTGATGTTTGATGAGTGATGGTTGTTGATGTGTGATGGATGATGGTTGATGATCTGTGATGAGGATGTGTGAGAAGGGCCCTATATGGTAAGGGACTTCCTATGAATAAAATGAGATGAGTGATGATGTGTGAAGAGTGACGGTTGATGAAGTGTGATGAATGATGGTTGATTATCTATGGTGTGTGATGAGTGACAGATGATGTATGAGAAGTGCCTTGTGGCGAGTAACTTGCTTAACGTGTGATGAGTGATGCTTGATGAAGTGTAATTAGTGAAGATGACACTTAAATTTGATAAATGTTATTTGAGGACAAATCAGGTTTTGAACTTAACTTTACTTTTTAAAAACTGAATAAACAGGCTAATCCACCAAACATGGCAAAATGCATTATTTTATTATGAATACATTGCACAAAATGAATGGTGTACAATTATTAGCTGCAAGCATAAGTAAGGAAGTCTTAGAATGAAAAGGAAACATCAGCTCTCTCATTGGGTATGCTTGTATGGCATTTGTATTTGTATACCACCAGGAATATTCCATTGATAGATCAAAAACATTTTTCTGTGACAAATATGCTGCCAAGATGTTGTCTCCGATTGTTGTAGTGTTTGACCCTAAGTATGTCTCCTGGGCAGCGAACAATATCTTCTGCCCTGACGATGGCGAGAACATGTGGAAGGCCACCAAAGCTGGGTACGAGGCTGAAATTCCCTGCCCTTATGGCAAGAGAGGCAGAATTACCAGAAGTTGTCTAAGAAACGGTCGGTGGGGGATTCCAAATACCTACTGCGTAGATGCCAGGCTGTGGTCTCTGCTCGAGCAGAGCAAGGTGAGGACCTCATCCACACGTGGCTGGCTTGTGAGTTCTTCCAGCTCCACACATCCAATGTTCGTACATTTATTGAGGTGCATTATCTACAACCTGAGGCTTCCAAGTTTTCTCCAATATTACCACTATTCTGGGGGAAATAAATACATTTTTGAAGTAAATGATAGCACAATATTAACTAATAATATAAAATTTACATTATCCCCTTAGTTTCTTCAGGGTGGTCTAGGAATTCCGGAGAGGGAGATCTCACCGATCATTGAGCGCTTAAGAAACTATACCACGTCCAACCAGACATTCGTAAATAGTTCTTCGGACATTATCACTGTGGTCGATACAATTAAAGCCCTGTCTCTGACCGCCACGGATAACCACGTACAATTCAACTTCACCACCATGGCGGTAAGTATAACCGGGCAAATTGGCGTAACAATGCAAACAGTAATGGGGAACTACAGGTATATTCTATGTACTGTTTCATGTTTTCTGCACATATTTTGGGAATCTGTGATTTTTCCACAAAATATATGTAACACAGGGTCTAATTCATAATTGTATGTTACTGTACAGCTGCAAGGAAGCGGTGTGCAATTCCGTGGAATTAAAATTCTAATGAAGCAGGAGGCATCTGTAAGAGGCAGATGCCTCCTTTTTGTATTAGCGAGGATCCGAGTGCTGCGTCTGATCATCGCGACCATCAATTACGATTCGCGATGGTTTCTAGGCACCGGCCAGCCTGCATAGACTGAAGCCGCCCCAAGCAACATCACAAGACCCGTTCTGCACACGCCCAGACCCTCAAACATAGTATTTGTAACCAAACCATCGTGTTTTGAGTACAAATATAAATTAGGCCCATTATTTCTTATTAACAGCTATTTACATACTGTAGTGCTCACATATTCCGTAGCGCTTTATAGAGACACATCAGTCCCTGACTTAGGGGCATTCAACATGCGACCCTCCAGCTGCTGTGGAACTACACATCCCAGCATGCCCTGCCAGTTTTAGCATGACCTAATAGCAAATCTGTGACAGACCATGCTGGGATGTGTAGTTCAACAGCAATTGGAGGGCCGCATGTTGAATACCCCCTGATCTAAATTATTATACAGTATTTATAATTAAAACTGATTGATTACATGTTTAATGCGATCATTAAATTGATTCGGCTGCCCTTAAAATCCCTAACCGGTCTGTAATATATCATGAGAAAGCGCAACCTTAAGCATCAGATACAGTAATGCATAAATTATCTCACACAGCAATGTCGTACAGCAATGTCGCACACCAATGTCGCACAGCAATGTTTAGACTGAAATAAGATAAATGGGTAAACACTTAAAAATTGTAATTGATGCAAAAAAAAATAAGAATTTACTTACCGATAATTCTATTTCTCGTAGTCCGTAGTGGATGCTGGGAACTCCGTAAGGACCATGGGGAATAGCGGCTCCGCAGGAGACTGGGCACAAAAGTAAAGCTTTAGGACTACCTGGTGTGCACTGGCTCCTCCCCCTATTACCCTCCTCCAAGCCTCAGTTAGGATACTGTGCCCGGACGAGCGTACACAATAAGGAAGGATTTTGAATCCCGGGTAAGACTCATACCAGCCACACCAATCACACCGTACAACCTGTGATCTGAACCCAGTTAACAGCATGATAACAGAGGAGCCTCTGGAAAGATGGCTCACAACAACAATAACCCGATTTAGTTAACAATAACTATGTACAAGTATTGCAGACAATCCGCACTTGGGATGGGCGCCCAGCATCCACTACGGACTACGAGAAATAGAATTATCGGTAAGTAAATTCTTATTTTCTCTGACGTCCTAGTGGATGCTGGGAACTCCGTAAGGACCATGGGGATTATACCAAAGTTCCCAAACGGGCGGGAGAGTGCGGATGACTCTGCAGCACCGAATGAGAGAACTTCAGGTCCTCCTCAGCCAGGGTATCAAATTTGTAGAATTTAGCAAACGTGTTTGTCCCTGACCAAGTAGCTGCTCGGCAAAGTTGTAAAGCCGAGACCCCTCGGGCAGCCGCCCAAGATGAGCCCACCTTCCTTGTGGAATGGGCTTTTACAGATTTTGGCTGTGGCAGGCCTGCCACAGAATGTGCAAGCTGAATTGTATTACAAATCCAACGAGCAATAGTCTGCTTAGAAGCAGGAGCACCCAGCTTGTTGGGTGCATACAGGATAAACAGCGAGTCAGATTTTCTGACTCCAGCCGTCCTGGAAACATATATTTTCAGGGCCCTGACTACGTCCAACAACTTGGAGTCCTCCAAGTCACTAGTAGCCGCAGGTACCACAATAGGTTGGTTCAGATGAAACACTGAAACCACCTTAGGGAGAAAATGAGGACGAGTCCTCAATTCCGCCCTGTCTGAATGGAAGATCAGATAAGGGCTTTTACAGATTAAGCCGCCAATTCTGACACGCGCCTGGCCGAGGCCAGGGCCAACAGCATGACCACTTTCCATGTGAGATATTTTAACTCCACAGATTCAAGTGGTTCAAACCAATGTGACTTTAGGAACCCCAAAACTACATTGAGATCCCAAGGTGCCACTGGAGGCACAAAAGGAGGCTGTATATGCAGTACCCCTTTTACAAACGTCTGAACTTCAGGAACTGAAGCTAGTTCTTTCTGGAAGAAAATTGACAGGGCCGAAATTTGAACCTTAATGGACCCCAATTTTAGGCCCATAGACACTCCTGTTTGCAGGAAATGCAGGAATCAACCTAGTTGAAATTCCTCCATCGGGGCCTTACTGGCCTCGCACCACGCAACATATTTTCGCCAAATGCAGTGATAATGCTTTGCGGTTACATCCTTCCTGGCTTTGATCAGGGTAGGGATGACTTCATCCGGAATGCCTTTTTCCTTTAGGATCCGGCGTTCAACCGCCCTGCCGTCAAACGCAGCCACGGTAAGTCTTGGAACAGACAGGGTCCTTGCTGGAGCAGGTCCCTTCTTAGAGGTAGAGGCCACGGGTCCTCCGTGAGCATCTCTTGAAGTTCCGGGTACCAAGTCCTTCTTGGCCAATCCGGAGCCACGAGTATAGTTCTTACTCCCCTCCGTCTTATAATTCTCAGTACTTTTGGTATGAGAGGAAGAGGAGGGAACACATACACTGACTGGTACACCCACGGTGTTACCAGAGCGTCTGCAGCTATTGCCTGAGGGTCCCTTGACCTGGCGCAATACCTGTCCAATTTTTTTTTTTGTTTAGGCGGGACGCCATCATGTCCACCTTTGGTTTTTCCCAACGGTTTACAATCATGTGGAAGACTTCTGCCATTGCCCTCCTGCTTCTTGTGCCGCCCTGTCTGTTTACGTGGGCGACTGCCGTGATGTTGTCCGACTGGATCAGCACCGGCTGACCTTGAAGCAGAGGTCTTGCTTGGCTTAGGGCATTGTAAATGGCCCTTAGCTCCAAGATATTTATGTGAAGTGATGTCTCCAGGCTTGACCACAAGCCCTGGAAATTTCTTCCCTGTGTGACTGCTCCCCAGCCTCGCAGGCTGGCATCCGTGGTCACCAGGACCCAGTCCTGAATGCCGAATCTGCGGCCCTCTAGAAGATGAGCACTCTGCAACCACCACAGGAGAGACACCCTTGTCTTTGGTGACAGGGTTATCCGCTGATGCATCTGAAGATGCGATCCGGATCATTTGTCCAGCAGGTCCCACTGGAAAGTTCTTGCGTGGAATCTGCCGAATGGAATTGCTTCGTAGGAAGCCACCATTTTTCCCTGGACCCTTGTGCACTGATGCACTGACACTTGGCCTGGTTTTAGGAGGTTTCTGACTAGTTCGGATAACTCCCTGGCTTTCTCCTCCGGGAGAAACACCTTTTTCTGGACTGTGTCCAGGATCATCCCTAGGAATAGAAGACGTGTCGTCGGGATCAGCTGCGATTTTGGAATATTGAGAATCCAACCGTGCTGCCGCAACACTACTTGAGATAGTGCTACCCCGACTACCAACTGTTCCCTGGATCTTGCCCTTATCAGGAGATCGTCCAAGTAAGGGATAACTAAAACTCCCTTCCTTTGAAGGAGTATCATCATTTCGGCCATTACTTTGGTAAAGACCCGGGGTGCCGTGGACAAACCAAACGGCAGCGTCTGAAACTGATAGTAACAGTTCTGTACCACAAACCTGAGGTACCCTTGGTGAGAAGGGTAAATTGGGACATGGAGATAAGCATCCTTGATGTCCAGAGACACCATATAATCCCCTTCTTCCAGGTTTGCAGTCACCGCTCTGAGTGACTCCATCTTGAATTTGAACTTTTGTATGTAAGTGTTCAAGGATTTCAGATTTAAAATAGGTCTCACCGAGCCGTCCGGCTTCGGTACCACAAACAGCGTGGAATAATACCCCTTTCCCTGTTGTAGGAGGGGTACCTTGATTATCACCTGCTGGGAATACAGCTTGTGAATGGCTTCCAATACCGCCTCCCTGTCGGAGGGAGACGTCGGTAAAGCAGACTTTAGGAAACGGCGAAGGGGAGACGTCTCGAATTCCAATTTGTACCCCTGAGATACCACCTGAAGGATCCAGGGGTCCACCTGTGAGTGAGCCCACTGCACGCTGACATTTTTGAGACGGGCCCCCACCGTGCCTGAGTCCGCTTGTAAAGCCCCAGCGTCATGCTGATGACTTGGCAGAAACGGGAGAGGGCTTCTGTTCCTGGGAACTGGCTGTTTGCTGCAGCCTTTTTCCTCTCCCTCTGCCACGGGGCAGAAATGAGGAGCCTTTTGCCCGCTTGCCCTTATGGGGCCTAAAGGACTGCGCCTGATAATACGGCGTCTTCTTATGTTGAGAGGCTACCTGGGGTAAAAATGTGGATTTCCCAGCCGTTGCCGTGGCCACCAGGTCTGTTTGACCTACCCCAAATAACTCCTCCCTTTTATAAGGCGATACTTCCATATGCCTTTTGGAATCAGCATCACCTGACCACTGTCTTGTCCATAACCCTCTTCTGGCAGAAATGGACAGCGCACTTACTCTTGATGCCAGTCGGCAAATATCCCTCTGTGCATCACGCATATATAGAAATGCATCTTTTAAATGCTCTATAGTCAGTAATATACTGTCCCTATCTAGGGTATCAATATTGTCAGTCAGGGAATCCGACCAAGCCACCCCAGCACTGCACATCCAGGCTGAGGCGATTGTTGGTCGCAGTATCACACCCGTGTGAGTGTATATACATTTTAGGATATTTTCCTGCTTTCTGTCAGCAGGTTCCTTAAGGGCGGCCGTATCCGGGGACAGTAGTGCCACCTGTTTAGACAAACGTGTGAGCGCTTTATCCACCCTAGGGGGTGTTTCCCAACGTGCCCTATCCTCTGGCGGGAAGGGGTATGATGCTAATAACTTTTTAGGAATTAACAGTTTTTATCGGGGGAAACCCAGGCATCATCACACACTTCATTTAATTCCTCAGATGCAGGAAAAACTACAGGCAGTTTTTTCTCACCCAACATAATACCCTTTTTAGTGGTACTGGTATTATCAGAAATATGTAAAACATTTTCCATAGCCTCAATCATGTAACGTGTGGCCCTACTGGAAGTCACATTCGTCTCTTAATCGTCGACACTGGAGTCAGTATCCATGTCGGCGTCTGTATCTGCCATCTGAGGTAACGGGCGTTTTAGAGCCCCTGATGGCTTTTGAGACACCTGGACAGGCACAGGCTGAGTAGCCGGCTGTCTCATGTCATCAATCTTTTGTAAAGAGCTGACACTGTCACGTAATTCCTTCCATAAGCTCAGCCACTCAGGTGTCGACTCCCTAGGGGGTGACATCTCCATTACAGGCAATTGCTCCGCCTCCACACCATTTTCCTCCTCATACATGTCGACACAATCGTACCGACACACAGCACACACACAGGGAATGCTCTGATAGAGGACAGGACCCCACTAGCCCTTTGGGGAGACAGAGGGAGAGTATGCCAGCACACACCAGAGCGCTATATATATATACAGGGATAACCTTATAGAAGTGTTTTTCCCCTTACAGCTGCTGTTTTATTAATACTGCGCCTAATTAGTGCCCCCCTCTCTTTTTTTAACCCCTTTCTGTAGTGTAGTAACTGCAGGGGAGAGCCAGGGAGCTTCCCTCCAACGGAGCTGTGAGAGAAAATGGCGCCAGTGTGCTGAGGAGATAGGCTCCGCCCCTTTTTCGCTGACTTTTCTCCCGCATTTTTATGGATTCTGGCAGGGGTTAAAATACATCCATATAGCCCTGGGGGTTATATGTGATGTATGTTTGCCAGCCAAGGTGTTTTTATTGCTGCTCAGGGCGCCGCCCCCCCCCCCCCCCCCCCCCCAGCGCCCTGCACCCTCAGTGACTGCAGTGTGAGGTGCAATGGCGCACAGCTGCAGTGCTGTGCGCTACCTTGGTGAAGACTGATGTCTTCTGCCGCCGATTTTCCGGACCTCTTCTTGCTGCTGGCTCTGTAAGGGGGCCGGCGGCGCGGCTCTGGGACCGGACTCCGAGGCTGGGCCTGTGTTCGGTCCCTCTGGAGCCAATGGTTTCCAGTAGCCAAGAAGCCCAAGCTGGCTGCAAGCAGGCAGGTTCGCTTCTTCTCCCCTTAGTCCCTCGATGCAGTGAGCCTGTTGCCAGCAGGTCTCACTGAAAATAAAAAACCTAAAACTAAACTTTCACTAAGAAGCTCAGGAGAGCCCCTAGTGTGCACCCTTCTCGGCCGGGCACAAAAATCTAACTGAGGCTTGGAGGAGGGTCATAGGGGGAGGAGCCAGTGCACACCAGGTAGTCCTAAAGCTTTACTTTTGTGCCCAGTCTCCTGCGGAGCCGCTATTCCCCCCATGGTCCTTACGGAGTTCCCAGCATCCACTAGGACGTCAGAGAGGAAAAAAAAATAGTAAAAAGCAATTTCCCAAGCAAAAGCCTCTATTATATTGTACATCTATACCATAACCACAGTAGGTGCATACACTGAATTACTTTAATGGACATGTGTAATAAAATAATGTTTGTGCTCTAATAAGACACATGTAACAAATCGCATACTGCGGCCGTCCGCAGTATTAATCACAGAACACACGCGGGTTGGCACCAGTAGGATACGCGTCTGTTTTGCGCCATGCATATGTCACGCTTTACCCCATCATGTTTTTTGCTTGTATTGTAGCGGCATACGCTAGACTGCCACTTCTTTTCCCACCTCTACAGTCGCAGGTGATAGTAATTCTGCTGCCATGTCACCAGCATGTCCGCTTTCATAGACACGCTACGCAAGCTGCGGAGTGTCCTTTCTACCTGAGCCCTACAATCTTTAATGTATTAGGTGTGCGCTCCCTTTACTATATACAGGCGGGACTCTATGCAGAAAAAGCTAATCCTCTATTTTATGTTCCTGGTCTCTGTATTACAGCCACGGTTTCTGTAACGCACCGTGTGTCCCTTTGGAGAAACGCGCCATACACATAAAATGATTATATTATTATTAGTACTGACGCATCATAATGTAGATTAGTTCTCAGCATGTGTCTTTGGCATGTTTGAAGGCTCCTCCATTGACCACCTTGTCCTCTGTGTGCAGGATCTAACCACCATTTTCAGTCAGTTTCTGAACCGCGATTCTGAGGCCGCGTGGTTAGAGGCCCGTACCAAGTACCCGTCTATAGGCTCCAACTTCATGCAGTCAGTTGAAAACTTCACTAAACTCTATCAACCAGACTGGAACGATTCCAACCTCATTCAGCCCAACGTCCAGCTGAGCGTTTTGGTCCAAAGCTCTTTGTTATTGACCACCTTCAGCAAAACATTCAATATGACCCCCACTGTAGATGTTTCTATGAAAAATATTTTTTTTCTGGAGCACATGGAGGATACTAAAGTCATTGTAACAAGTATGGTGCTTAGGAACCTGGCCAAGGTCCTTCCTATGAACTTTGAAGAGAGCATCGATGAATATAGCTACAATGTGGACAGTCATGTTGTTATAAACACCATTGTAAGTAAACTGAGCTTAGGACAAGTCAACCTAGAGATGGTTTTTGGGCATGAGCAGGGCCAGAAGAGGGAAGATGATGCGATTGCCCAGTGCGTTTTTTGGGACTACAGATTGTTTGAAGGAGTTGGTGGATGGTCAACGGAAGGATGTTGGACGTCCCGTGCAAATAAGGATGCTGTATGCAGGTGTACACACCTGACGGCCTTTGCAGTCTTGAGGTCGCTTGGAGTGCTTGAGGATGTTTATCTGGAGACCATCAGCCAGGTAGGAGTCAGTTTATCCATCATTAGCCTAGTCATTTGCATCCTCATATACATTGCAGAATGGAAGTCGGTGGTTAAGAATGACATCACCTTCCTCTGCCAGACCGCCATGATCAACATTTGCCTATCTGTATTGATTGGGGACACTTGGTTCTTGTCATCTACCTTCATGACGAAAAGCTACGCCAATAAACTATGCATCTCGGCTGCCTACTTCCAGCACCTCTTCTATCTTGCCTCATTCTTCTGGATGCTGGTCCATGGGCTCCTTCTCCTTCACCAGCAGGTTTTCGCTTTCCACCAGCTCAGAAAGAGCATTGCCATTCCAATCATGATGGCCATCGGATACATTTGTCCACTCGTGATTGCCAGCGTGACGTTGATCATCGATTATCCAAAGGAGACTTACCTCAGAGAGGGGGCCTGTTTTATAAATGGAGAGAATGGATCTATATTTGCCTTTTCTGGCCCAGTGCTTCTCGTCGTCATCATGAACTTCTTCACCATGGGTGTGGTGATCTGGAAAATACTGAGACCACCCATATCGGAAGGGGAACAGGAAGACAGGAAATCTTTGGTGGCCAAGGCTGTGGTCATTCTAACGTCAGTGTTTGGTGTGACATGGATTCTGGAAACAATCTTAACAGAGGAAGCTCACGAGATCATCCAGTATGCCTTCACCCTCATCAACTCATTCCAGGTATGTGAGTGGGCTAAGATCAGTATTGTCTTAAGTCAGTGGTTCTCAAACTTGGTCCTCAAGATCTCAAACAGTTCATGTTTTTCAGTCACCTGTGGATCTTTACAATGTTATGGTACTACATCTGTGCACCTGCTGGGTGGTATGGATAACATGAAGTGTTTGGGGTCCTGAGGACAAAGAAGAGAGATGAAGTGGGTATAGATAAAATACCAGCCAATCAGCTCCTAAGTGTCATGTTACAGGTTGGGTTTGAAAAATAATAGCCAAGAGCTGGTTGGCTGGTACTTTCTCTCTTTTCAAGGCTTAGAGTTTGAGACACAATGTACTAAATAATTCATTAAATTTCCCATTTTTACTCTCTAGTGCAGTGTAAATCAATGAAGTTGAAAAGGAGATTAATGGTAAGAACTTATCTTTGTTAAATCTTTCTGCGAGGTACACTGGATTTCACAGGGAATAACATTGGGGTGTAGAGTAGGATCTTGATCCGAGGCACCAACAGGCTAAAGCTTTGACTGTTCCCAAGATGCCTTGCACCGCCTCCTCTATAACCCCACCTCCGTGCACAGGAGCTCAGTTTTGTTAACCAGTCCAATGTAGTAGCAGGTAAAAGAGACGATAACAGTTAATAACCACAGCGAACCACAATCTCACGACAGGAAAAGGTACCAGCGGCTAATGCCACACAAACCCAAAGAAGCTAAGTGCGTCAGGGTGGGCACCCTGTGGAATCCAGTGTACCTCGCAAAAAAGAGATTTAACAAAGGTAAATTCTTACCTTAAATCTCCTTTTCTGCAGCGCGCTACACCGTAATCCACAGGGAATAATATCGGGGATGTCCTAAAGCAGTTCCTCATGGGAGGGGAAACACTGTAGCGGGCACAATAACCCAGCGTCCAAAGGAAGCATCCTGGGAGGCGGAAGTATCAAAGGCATAGAAGCTAATGAATGTGTTCACTGAGGACCACATAGCCGCCTTGCACAATTGTTCAAGGGTCGAACCTTGGCGGGGCCGCCCAAGAAGGTCCAACAGACTCAGTAGAATGGGCTGTGATGGGAGCAGGAGCTGGAAGTCTAGCCTTTACATAAGCATGTGCAATCAACATTCTAATCCATCTGGCCAGGGTCTGCTTATTAGCAGGCCAGCCACATTTGTGAAAACCAAAGAGAACAAAGAGCATCAGATCTTCTAAGCTAATCTGTTCTTTTCACATAAATACGGAGAGCCCGTACCACATCCAAAGACCTCTCCTTGGAGGATTAAACTGGAGAGGTGGAAAGACACCACCACCACCTTAGGTAGATAACCAGGGCGAGTTCTAAGAACAGCCCGGTCACACTGAAAAAATCAGAAAAGGTGACAGACAGGACAAGGCACCTAAACCTGAAACCCGTCTAGCAGAGGCGATAGTCAGCAAAAACAGGACCTTAAGAGAAAGCCATTTAAGGTCCACAGACTCAAGAGGTTCAAACGGAGACTCTTGTAAAGCGTCCAGAACAACCAACAAATCACAAGAAGCCACAGAAGGAACATAGGGAGATTGAATCCGTCAAAATAGGATTTTGGTACTTACCAGGTAAATCCTTTTCTTTGAATCCATAGGGGGCACTGGAGTACTCTTGGGATATGGACAGCTTCCGCAGGAACAGGGCACTGAATATTTCAAGTTAGAACACTCCACCCCTCCATATCTTAGAGTACCTCAGTGTTTTTTACTGAGCCGAACAGGAGCTATAGAGGTTGACAATGGAGAATTACATATAACATAACGGACAACAATAAAGTTGACACATAACGTTACTGACAACTAAACAGTTGACACCATAACCGATAGAACTTGATAATTTGAACCAGTCGGTAAGAGTGCGTTACCATAAGATCCCCTGAACTTACCACAAACCAGGTAAAACTGACCTCGGTGGGCGTCCAGTGCCCCCTATGGATTCAAAGAAAAGGATTTACCTGGTAAGTACCAAAATCCTATTTTCTTTTTCATCCACTAGGGGTGACTGGAGTACTCTTGGGACGTACCAAAGCTTCCCCCGTGGGCGGGAGAGCTGTTTGGCACCTGTAACACTAGGCGGCCAAAGCTAGATGCTGATGCCGCAAACGTATCAAACTTGTAAAAGCGCACAAACATGTGCACTGATGACCATGTAGCCGCACGGCAAAGCTGAGTCGTAGAAGCTCCACGACCAGCTGCCCATGAAGTTCCCACAGAACGTGAGGAATGAGCTGTTACTGATGTAGGCGGCTGTAACCTAGCATGAAGGTAAGCCTGACGTATGGTCAGTTTTATCCATCTGGATAAGGTCTGCTTAGAAGCTGGCCAACCCATCTTGGCAGCATCATAGAGAACAAACAATGTATCCGTCTTACGAACTGTAGACGATCAGGATACATAAACGCGTAATGCGCGTACCACATCCAGAGTTCCAGAATGTCCTGTTAACACAGGAACTACTATTGGTTGATTGATGTGAAAAGATGACACTACCTTTGGTAAGAAAGCGGGATTCATCCAAAGTTCCGCTCTGTCATCATGAAACACCAAATACGGTGGCTTGCATGACAAGGCACCCAAATCTGAAACACGACTTGCCGAAGCTAAGGCTAGGAGGAAAATTGTTTTCCAAGTGAGAAACTTAATATCCACTTGTTGTAAGGGTTCAAAATATGAAGACTGTAAGAAATCTAAAACCATATTCAAGTCCCATGGCGCTGTAGGTGGAATGAATGGAGGCTGTACTCTGAGGACACCTTGCAGAAAAGTGTGTACCGACGGCAATAGAGCCAATCGTCTTTGAAAGTAAATTGACAACGCAGATACCTGCACCTTTAGTGTAGATAAACGTAGTCCTCCATCTAAGCCCGTCTGTAGAAATAACAAAAGACGGGATAACTTGAAAGATGATGTCGGAAACTTTCGAGCTTCACACCAACCTATATAGGCACGCCAAATTCTGTAATGATGAGCTGCCGTAACCGGCTTCCTAACTCGTAACATGGTTGGTATAACCGATTCTGGAATGCCCTCTCTTCTTAAGAGGGCGGTCTCAACAGCCACCCCGTCAAACGCAGCCGTGCTAAATCGGGGTAAAGAAACAGACCCTGTTGTAACAGGTCCGGACGTAGTGGGAGAGGCTAAGGATAGTCTGCGAGTAGACCACGTAGATCCGAGACCAAGCTCTCCGAGGCCAATGAGGTGCCACTAGTATGACT
The DNA here is from genome assembly GCF_028390025.1 of Pseudophryne corroboree. Lineage (NCBI taxonomy): Eukaryota > Metazoa > Chordata > Amphibia > Anura > Myobatrachidae > Pseudophryne > Pseudophryne corroboree. Next base: position 33,942,292 of record NC_086447.1, on the reverse strand, counting down.
GTGGCGGACTCTTTTGATCCATTCTAGCAACAGAGGAAGCAGCGGAAACGGTGGAAACAGATACACGAGGCTGTAAAGCTACGCGATTGTGAGAGCATCCACCGCCCCTGCCTTTGGATCTCGCATTCTGGACACATACTGGGGCGTTTGGTGATTGTGGCGAAATGCCATCAGATCCACTTGTGGGTAACCCCACCTCTGGACCAACATGTGAAACACTTCTAGATTTAATGCCCATTCTCCTGGATGAAAATCCCGACGGCTGAGATAATCCACCTCCCAGTTGTCCACTCCCGGAATGAACACTGCCGACAATATCACTTGGTGATGTTCGGCCCAATTGAAGATTCGAGCTACTTCCCGCATTGCCGTGCGGCTTCTCGTTCCTCCTTGTTTGTTGATGTACGCGACTGCCGTCGCGTTGTCCGACTGCACCTGGACAGCCTGAGACCGAAGCATGTGTACTGCTTGTCGTAGCGCATTGTAAATTGCCCGGAGTTCCAGGACATTTATAGACCGCAATCTTTCGTGATCCGTCCAGAGACCCTGGAGCTGACAATTTTGAACTACAGCTCCACAACCTCTGAGACTCGCGTCCGTCGTTAGAATTATCCAATTCCAGGCGCCGAACCGTTTCCCTGCGGTTAGATTGTGTACTTTGAGCCACCAGAGTAGAGTTACCCTTGCCCGTGGCGACAACCTCACCCTGTGGTGAATCTGCAGATGCGAGCCCGACCACTGTTCGAGCACATCCAGTTGAAATGGACGCGAGTGAAATCTTCCGAACTGAAGCGATTCGAAAGCCGCCGCCATTGTGCCTAAAAGGCGAATGCACAAATGTACCAAGACTGTGCGTGGCTTGAGCACTAATTGTACCAGATGACGAATAATCTGTACTTTCTGTTCTGGTAGGTAAATTCGTTGATTTACCGTATCGAGAATCATACCTAGGAATTGAAGTCGTTGAGACAGAATCAGATGTGATTTCTTGAAGTTGACAATCCAACCATGGTGAACCAGTACATTGTATGTTAGCAGCACATGTTGGAGGAGCATCTGTTGAGACGGAGCTTTGATGAGCAGATCGTCTAAGTACGGAACTATTGTCACTCCCAGGGATCTGAGATGAGCTATCATCACAGACATCACTTTGGTGAATACCCGAGGCGCTGACGAGAGGCCAAACGGTAGAGCCTGAAACTGGTAATGGTTCTGGCGTATTGCAAAACGCAAGAACCTCTGATGAGGCGGCCAAATTGGAATGTGTAAGTACGCATCCTTGAGATCTACCGCAATCATGAATTCCTGTGGCTCTAAACCTGCAATTACTGACCGCAGAGATTCCATCTTGAATCTGTAGTAAGTGACGTACTGATTGAGACCCTTTAAGTTCAATATTGGCCTGACGGAGCCATCCGGCTTCGGTACCACAAACAGACTGGAATAATAACCCTGACCCTGTTGGTGTACAGGGACCGGAATCAAAACTGCTGAATCCAGTAGGGACTGAATGGCAATTTGCAGAACCGCCCTCTTGTCGTCCGAGAGAGGTAGCCCTGTCTTGAAAAACCGCAGTGGCGGAAGACAGTCGAACTCTATTTTGTAACCTTTTAACACTAAATTGCGTATCCACCCATCTGTGGATGTCTGGAACCACGCCAAATGGAACGTCTGAAGGCGTGCTCCCACAATTGGAGATCTGAGATGGGCTGAGAGCCCGTCATGCCACTGGCTAGTCGGTGACCTTGGCGTCCCGACGACTGGTGTTGGTTTGTTGGAAACCACGTCCTCGACCTCGTCTACCAAACGTGGCTGTTCCTCTGCCATGCCCGCGAAAGGGCTGAGGTCTAAAGGATTTGAACGCAGGTCCAGAGTATTTCCGTCTTGGTACCGTTTGAGGCAATGGTAAGAAAACAGACTTTCCTCCCGTGGCCTCAGAAATCCATTTGTCCAATTCAGGACCAAACAACTTCTCGCCCCGTAAGGTAACGCCTCTATACCTCTTTTGACCTCTGCCTCTGCTTGCCAAGAACGCAGCCAGAGTGCTCGTCGTACTGTAACCAGTGACAATGAAATGCGAGAAGTGAGCTGACAGACGTCAGTAGAAGCTGTACATAGACACTCCGCAGCCTCACAGATTTGATCAGCAAGAAGTATAAGGTGATCGTCATGTAGGGCAGACTTGAGTTCTGTTATCCATACTATGAGCGCCTTAGTGACCCAAATGCCAGGGGAAGAAATGGGTGCAGATGCACTATGCAATCATTACTATAAATTACAGTATATAATATACTAAGAGGTTGTTGGCATATAATTGGCCAATGATATGGGCTTGCTCACCACGTCGAGGTCACCTCTATCGAGCAAGTCCCTAACACTTTTGGGGTTCACACTGGGACGCAGGGCACCCCCAAATCAGCCCAGCCACGAACCCCCCCAAGGCATCACACTAGTGGAAAGTCGTGAGGTGTAATAAAGTATAAGAGAAGCATAGGTAGTTACGGAGTGTAGAAAGTGTTTTAAAATTAGATATAAAGTGGGTGAAAAAAATACATGGATAAAATGACACACTTAGGAGGTAGTGAAAAAATAGTGACTATAAGTGTTAGGGTGTGATGCCCTGGAGTGGCCCAGACAGAACAGTTCAGGGGACCCCACGTCCCAATGCTTACCCCCAAATAGACTGACACTGTATGAAAATAATAGGACTTACTTTGTATTACGCCTGAATCATTGATGTGCAGTCAGATGTAGGTCCCTGCTTAAAATCAGTTTGGTAGGTGGGGGAGGGGTGCTAGTCAGAATGAAGTAATCTCAGACTTCAGGTGTGTATTTATACACATAGTATAGACTATACAGAGGAAATGGGTCTAGACTGCACACCCTAGTAGTTGTAATGAAAGGTGCTATCTGCTGAGATTTTATGGTAATACAGGGGAAGAAATGGGTGCAGATGCACTATGCAATCATTACTATAAATTACAGTATATAATATACTAAGAGGTTGTTGGCATATAATTGGCCAATGATATGGGCTTGCTCACCGCGTCGAGGTCACCTCTATCGAGCAAGTCCCTAACACTTTTGGGGTTCACACTGGGACGCAGGGCACCCCCAAATCAGCCCAGCCACGAACCCCCCCAAGGCATCACACTAGTGGAAAGTCGTGAGGTGTAATAAAGTATAAGAGAAGCATAGGTAGTTACGGAGTGTAGAAAGTGTTTTAAAATTAGATATAAAGTGGGTGAAAAAAATACATAGATAAAATGACACACTTAGGAGGTAGTGAAAAAATAGTGACTATAAGTGTTTGGGCCACTCCAGGGCATCACACCCTGACAGAACAGTTCAGGGGACCCCACGTCCCAATGCTTACCCCCAAATAGTCTGACACTGTATGAAAATAATAGGACTTACTTTGTATTACGCCTGAATCATTGATGTGCAGTCAGATGTAGGTCCCTGCTTAAAATGCCAACCAACCCAGGTCTCAGCAGCACTCCTGCTGCTATATACATGAACTTTAGCATAGTTTCTATTTTGCGGTCTGAAGGGTCTTTAAGCGTAGTAGCAGTTGGCACTGGTATGGTTAATTTCTTTGTAAGTTTTGACACAGACGAATCAACCATTGGTGGATTCTCCCATGTACATGTCACCGAGTCTGGAAACGGGTAACTAGACTTAAATCTGCGAGGTATAGAAAACCGTTTATCTGGATTCTTTCGTGTTTCTATTAACATCTTATGAAGAGACTTCGAAACAGGAAAACATATTGGAGATCTCTGTCGTTTAGTAAATACAACTTCATCATTTGTTAGAGGCTCCTCGGTTTCTGTAAACTTCAGAGACTGACGCACCGCTCTGATGAGATTATCAATGCCTGGGCTGTTAAAATCCTCACTATCTGACTCCACTTCACCCTTCTCACCCTCATCTTGCGCAGTGAGGTCTGGCATGGAATCGTCAGAATGCAACATAGCAGAAACTGGTAAATCATAAGACATATGAAATTTATCCCATCTACCCAAAATGGATTTGGACTTCTGGCAAGGCTGAGACGCCTCCGGTAGTTCTGGCGGTCTCACCCTAGACTCAGATCTTGCCGCTTCCCGCTCTTGTCGAGCGGCGGTCAATTCTGATTGCAACCCAGCCAGTACATTGGCTAGCATTTCCCATGGAGGGTCTGGGGAGGAAACCGGCTTTAAAACCGGAGCAGAAATTGTATTCGTAACTGAATTCACAAAACATACTGTACATGTGGTAGATCCATCCAGTAACACACTGTTACAGACATTGCAGTGTAACTGCTTTTTAGTTTTTGCTGGTGCCTTACTCATTATGCAGACAGACAATACAATATACAAAACAGACACTTGCACGACTCAGTAAAATAGTACTAAGGTGTGTCTATATATATATATCTGTCCAAGTGCAGTACACGTGGCCAGTCCTATGAAATGTGATCACAAATTCCCACTAACACCCCTGCGCCTCCGGTGGAGTAGAGATGTAGGACAGGAACGTTCTGGAATCACAACAGGAAGAAACAGGAAGCATGGTTAAAATGGCCCCCATGCCATGCTTACAGTATAATCACAGTACAGGTTATAATCTTTTGAAACAGATATATAACCTGGGACAGTGTAACAAAAGCCTAATAGCCTATGCTTTCTATATCATCTATGCAGCCTAGCATACTGCTGCTGCTGCTTTCCCCCCCGTGCAGCTGTGTGCTCCTGCTGCTATATACATGGTGCTGTGAGCTTCTCCCCCCCCCCCCCCCCCCCCCCTGTATGCTCCGTGTACTGGAACATGTAAAAGGGCCGGGGAGCGGGAGCCGGGGAACGGCCAGCGGGAGCCGGGTAGCGGGACGGCCAGCGGGCGCCGGAGAACAGATAGTGGGAGCCGGGGAGCGCGCTCCCTCTATGCGGCTCTAAGCAGCGGCAGCGGGCGGCTTACTATCCGGCTCTGAGCAGCGGCGGCGGGCGGTGCTTACATTGTCTCAGAAACAGTGTCACCACACAGCGGGGCGGCAGCGTGGGCTGACCGCCCCGTCCCCCAACATACCTGGACTCCTGTGGTGAGGCTATGACGGGGCTTCTCTGTAAGCACCGGCCAGCCTTTTCTACAGGATGTCTGCTCTGGCTGTGAGGGTGCTCTTTCAGAGAGGACCGACACGCCACAGCTGCTTGTAGCAGCTTCCACTATCCCGGACCCTAGCCTTTTGGAAGGGGGAAAGGGATGTGGTAAAGTGAAAAAATAAGAATTTACTTACCGATAATTCTATTTCTCGTAGTCCGTAGTGGATGCTGGGTACTCCGTAAGGACTATGGGGAATAGCGGCTCCGCAGGAGTCTGGGCACATCTAAAAGAAAGCTTTAGGACTATCTGGTGTGCACTGGCTCCTACCCCTATGACCCTCCTCCAAGCCTCAGTTAGGATACTGTGCCCGGACGAGCGTACACAATAAGGAAGGATTTTGAATCCCGGGTAAGACTCATACCAACCACACCAATCACACTGTACAACTTGTGATCTGAACCCAGTTAACAGCACGATAACAGAGGAGCCTCTAGAAAAGATGGCTCACTACAGCAATAACCTGAATTTTTTGGTAACAATAACTATGTACCAGTATTGCAGACAATCCGCACTTGGGATGGGCGCCCAGCATCCACTACGGACTACGAGAAATAGAATTATCGGTAAGTAAATTCTTATTTTCTCTGACGTCCTAAGTGGATGCTGGGTACTCCGTAAGGACCATGGGGATTATACCAAAGCTCCCAAATGGGCGGGAGAGTGCGGATGACTCTGCAGCACCAAATGAGAGAACTCCAGGTCCTCCTCAGCCAGGGTATCAAATTTGTAGAATTTTGCAAACGTGTTTTCCCCTGACCAAGTAGCAGCTCGGCAAAGTTGTAAAGCCGAGACCCCCCGGGCAGCCGCCCAAGATGAGCCCACCTTCCTTGTGGAATGGGCATTTACAGATTTTTGGCTGTGGCAGGCCTGCCACAGAATGTGCAAGCTGAATTGTACTACAAGTCCAACGAGCAATAGTCTGCTTAGAAGCAGGAGCACCCAGCATGTTGGGTGCATACAGGATAAACAGCGAGTCAGTTTTCCTGACTCCAGCCGTCCTGGAAACATATATTTTCAGGGCCCTGACAACGTCTAGCAACTTGGAGTCCTCCAAGTCCCTAGTAGCCGCAGGCACCACAATAGGTTGGTTCAGGTGAAACGCTGACACCACCTTAGGGAGAAACTGGGGACGAGTCCGCCGTTCTGCCCTGTCCGAATGGAAAATCAGATATGGGCTTTTGTGAGACAAAGCCGCCAATTCTGACACTCGCCTGGCCGAGGCCAGGGCCAACAGCATGGTCACTTTCCATGTGAGATATTTTAAATCCACAGATTTGAGCGGTTCAAACCAATGTGATTTGAGGAATCCCAGAACTACGTTGAGATCCCACGGTGCCACTGGAGGCACAAAAGGGGGTTGTATATGCAGTACTCCCTTGACGAATGTCTGGACTTCAGGAACTGAAGCCAATTCTTTCTGGAAGAAAATCGACAGGGCCGAAATTTGAACCTTAATGGACCCCAATTTGAGGCCCATAAACACTCCTGTTTGCAGGAAATGCAGGAATCGACCGAGTTGAAATTCCTCCGTGGGGGCCTTCCTGGCCTCACACCACGCAACATATTTTCGCCAAATGCGGTGATAATGTTGTGCGGTCACCTCCTTCCTGGCTTTGACCAGGGTAGGTATGACCTCTTCCGGAATGCCTTTTCCCTTAGGATCCGGCGTTCAACCGCCATGCCGTCAAACGCAGCCGCGGTAAGTCTCGGAACAGACAGGGTCCTTGCTGAAGCAAGTCCTTTCTTAGCGGCAGAGGCCATGGGTCCTCTGTGAGCATCTCTTGAAGTTCCGGGTACCAAGTCCTCCTTGGCCAATCCGGAGCCACGAGTATAGTTCTTACTCCTCTCTGTCTTATAATTCTCAGTACCTTGGGTATGAGAGGAAGAGGAGGGAACACATACACTGACTGGTACACCCACGGTGTTACCAGAGCGTCCACAGCTATTGCCTGAGGGTCCCTTGACCTAGCGCAATACCTGTCCAGTTTTTTGTTGAGGCGGGACGCCATCATGTCCACCTTTGGTTTTTCCCAATGGTTCACAATCATGTGGAAGACTTCCGTGTGAAGTCCCCACTCTCCCGGGTGGAGGTCGTGCTGAGGAAATCTGCTTCCCAGTTGTCCACTCCCGGAATAAATACTGCTGACAGTGCTATCACATGATTTTCCGCCCAGCGAAGAATCCTTGCAGCTTCTGCCATTGCCCTCCTGCTTCTTGTGCCACCCTGTCTGTTTACGTGGGTGACTGCCGTGATGTTGTCCGACTGGATCAACACCGGCTGACCTTGAAGCAGAGGTCTTGCTAAGCTTAGAGCATTGTAAATGACCCTTAGCTTCAGGATATTTATGTGAAGTGATGTCTCCAGGCTTGACCATAAGCCCTGGATATTCCTTCCCTGTGTGACTGCTTCCCAGCCTCGCAGGCTGGCATCCGTGGTCACCAGGACCCAGTCCTGAATGCTGAATCTGCGGCCCTCTAGAAGATGAGCACTCTGCAACCACCACAGGATGGATACCCTTGTCCTTGGTGACAGGGTTATCCGCTGATGCATCCGAAGATGCGACCCGGACCATTTGTCCAGTAGGTCCCACTGGAAAGTTCTTGCGTGGAATCTACCGAATGGGACTGCTTCATAGGAAGCCACCATTTTTACCCAGAACCCTTGTGCATTGATGCACTGAGACTTGGCTCGGTTTTAGGAGGTTCCTGACTAGCTCGGATAACTCCCTAGCTTTCTCTTCCGGGAGAAACACCTTTTTTCTGGACTGTGTCCAGGATCATCCCTAGGAACAGAAGACAAGTCGTCGGAACCAGCTGCGATTTTGGAATATTGAGAATCCAATCGTGCTGCCGCAACACTACCTGAGATAGTGCTACACCGACCTCCAACTGTTCCCTGGATCTTACCCTTATCAGGGAATCGTCCAAGTAAGGGATAACTAAAATTCCTTTCCTTCGAAAGAATATCATTATTTCGGCCATTACCTTGGTAACGACCCGGGGTGCCGTGGACCATCCCTACGGCAGCGTCTGAACTGATAGTGACAGTTCTGTACTATAACCTGAGGTACCCTTGGTGAGAAGGGTAAATTTTGACATGAAGGTAAGCATCCTTGATGTCCCGAGACATCATGTAGTCCCCTTCTTCCAGGTTCGCAATCACTGCTCTGAGTGACTCAATCTTGAATTTGAACCTCTGTATGTAAGTGTTCAAAGATTTTAGATTTAGAATCGGACTCACCGAGCCGTCTGGCTTCGGTACCACAATAGTGTGGAATAATACCCCGTTCCCTGTTGCAGGAGGGGTACCTTGATTATCACCTGCTGGGAATACAGCTTGTGAATGGCTTCCAAAACTGCCTCCCTGTCAGAGGGAGACGTCGGTAAGGCCGACTTTTGGAAACGGCGAGGGGGAGACGTCTCGAATTCCAATTTGTACCCCTGAGATATTACCTGAAGGATCCAGGGGTCTACTTGCGAGTGAGCCCACTGCGCACTGAAATTCATTGAGAACGGGCCCCCATCGTGCCTGAGCTTGTAAAGCCCTAGCGTTCTACTGAGGGCTTGACAGAGGCGGGAAAAGGTTTCTGTTCCTGGGAACTGGCTGATCTCTGCAGCCTTTTTCCTCTCCCTCTGTCACGAGCAGAAAAGAGGAACCTTTTGTCCGCTTGCCAACAAAGGACTGCGCCTGATAATACGGCGTCTTATTTTGAGAGGCGACCTGAGGTACAAACGTGGATTTCCCAGCTGTTACCGTGGCCACCAGGTCTGAAAGACCGACCCCAAAAGTCCCCTTTCAAAAGCAATACTTCCAAATGGCGTTTGGAATCCGCATCACCTGACCACTTTACTGGTAGAATTGGATAACGCACTTATACTTGATGCCAGTCGGCAAATATTCCGCTGTGCATCATGCATATATAGAAAAGCATCTTTTAAATGCTCTATAGGCAATAATATACTGTCCCTATCTAGGATATCAATATTTCCAGTCAGGGAATCCGACCACGCCAACCCAGCACTGCACATCCAGGCTGAGGCGATTGCTGGTCGCTGTATAACACCAGTATGTGTGTAAATACATTTTAGGATACCCTCCTGCTTTCTATCAGCAGGATCCTTAAGGGCGGCCATCTCAGGAGAGGGTAGAGCCCTTGTTCTTACAAGCGTGTGAGCGCCTTATCCCCCCTAGGGGGTGTTCCCAACGCATCCTAACCTCTGGCGGGAAAGGGTATACTGCCAATAACTTTTTAGAAAATATCAATTGTTATCGGGGGGAAACCCACGCATCATCACACACCTCATTTTATTTCTCAGATTCAGGAAAACTACAGGTAGTTTTTCCCTCACCGAACATAATACCCCTTTTTGGTGGTACTCGTATTATCAGAAATGTGTAAAACATTTTCCATTGCCTCAATCATGTAACGTGTGGCCCTACTGGAAATCACGGTTGTCTCTTCACCGTCGACACAGGAGTCATTATCCGTGTCGGCGTCTGTATCTGCCATCTGAGGTAACAGGCGCTTTAGAGCCCCTGACGGCCTATGAGACGTCTGGACAGGCACAAGCTGAGTAGCCGGCTGTCTCATGTCAACCACTGTTTATACAGAGCTGACACTGTCACGTAATTTTCAACAGTACATCCACTCAGGTGTCGACCCCCTAGGGGGTGACATCACCTTTACAGACACTCTGCTCCGTCTCCACATCATTTTTTCTCCTCATACATGTCGACACAAACGTACCGACACACAGCACACACACAGGGAATGCTCTGATAGAGGACAGGACCCCACTAGCCCTTTGGGGAGAAAGAGGGAGAGTTTGCCAGCACACACCAGAGCACTATATATATACAGGGATAACCTTATATAAGTGTTTTTCCCCTTATTGCTGCTGTATGTTTTAATACTGCGCCTAATTAGTGCCCCCCTCTCTTTTTTTTAACCCTTTCTGTAGTGTAGTGACTGCAGGGAAGAGCCAGGGAGCTTCCCTCCAACTGAGCTGTGAGGGAAATGGCGCCAGTGTGCTGAGGAGATAGGCTCCGCCCCCTTTCCGGCGGCCTTATCTCCCGTTTTTCTGTATATTCTGGCAGGGGTTAAATACATCCATATAGCCCAGGAGCTATATGTGATGTATTTTTTGCCATGTAAGGTATTTTTATTGCGTCTCAGGGCGCCCCCCCCCCCAGCGCCCTGCACCCTCAGTGACCGGAGTGTGAAGTGTGCTGAGAGCAATGGCGCACAGCTGCGGTGCTGTGCGCTACCTTATTGAAGACAGGAACGTCTTCTGCCGCCGATTTTTCCGGACCTCTTCGCTCTTCTGGCTCTGTAAGGGGGCCGGCGGCGCGGCTCCGGGACCCATCCAGGCTGGACCTGTGATCGTCCCTCTGGAGCTAATGTCCAGTAGCCAAGAAGCCCAATCCACTCTGCACGCTTGTGAGTTCGCTTCTTCTCCCCTTAGTCCCTCGATGCAGTGAGCCTGTTGCCAGCAGGTCTCACTGAAAATAATAAACCTAAACTAAAACTTTCACTAAGAAGCTCAGGAGAGCCCCTAGTGTGCACCCTTCTTGTTCGGGCACAGAGATCTAACTGAGGCTTGGAGGAGGGTCATAGGGGGAGGAGCCAGTGCACACCAGATAGTCCTAAAGCTTTCTTTTAGATGTGCCCAGACTCCTGCGGAGCCGCTATTCCCCATGGTCCTTACGGAGTACCCAGCATCCACTTAGGACGTCAGAGAAAATAAGAATTTACTCACCGGTAATTCTATTTCTCGTAGTCCGTAGTGGATGCTGGGGACTCCGTAAGGACCATGGGGAATAGACGGGCTCCGCAGGAGACTGGGCACTCTAAAGAAAGATTTAGGACTACCTGGTGTGCACTGGCTCCTCCCCCTATGACCCTCCTACAAGCCTCAGTTAGGACACTGTGCCCGGAAGAGCTGACACAATAAGGAAGGATTTTGAATCCCGGGTAAGACTCATACCAGCCACACCAATCACACCATATAACTCGTGATAGGAACCCCGGTTAACAGTATGATAACAACGGAGCCTCTGAATAGATGGCTCGCAATAACAACCCGATTTGTGTAACAATAACTATTTACAAGTATTGCAGACAATCCACACTTGGGATGGGCGCCCAGCATCCACTACGGACTACGAGAAAGTAGCAAATTATACTTACCGATAATTTAATTTCTTCAAGATACTCCATGGCAGCCATTACTCTGGGATTTATCCCTACTCCTAGATTTTAGACAGGAAGTTTTTTCTATTTTAGGCTCCGCCCCCTCTGGGAATATAGGTCCGTCCGCCCCTGGCTTCCCCAGTCTTTTGAGTGTCTCCTTGACGGAGCCTAAGAAAAAACAAAGATATATTGAGGTGGGAAAAACTAGGCTGCCATGGAGTATCTTGAAGAACTGAAATTATCGGTAAGTATAATTTGCTACTTTCTTCTACGCTACTCCATGGCAGCCATTACTCTGGGATATACCAAAGCATCCTAGTAGGGAGGGAAATAAACAACACAGAACCCAAATGATGCTTAAGGTAAATTTTTGTGCAGTTGCTTCCTTCAGTACTGCTTCTCCAAAGTGACCACCAGAGACATCTAAGCCATAGTGTCTGGTGAATGTATGGATGGACGACCATGTCGCTGCTGCACATATTTCTTTAATCGACACCTGTGCTCTTCTTGCCCAGGATGTAGCCACAGCCCTCGTAAAGTGTGCCTTAATGTGGTCTGGAACTGGTCGGCCATTTTCTTGGTAGGTGAATGCAATCAATTCCGTGATCCACCTAGAAATCGTGTTTTTAGAAGGCGATTCGCCTTTTTTGACTCCAGAGTGTAGAACAAACAGATTCTTAACTTTCCGGAAGTCTTTCACTCTCTCCAAGTATATAGAGACTGCCCGCAAAACATCCAGCATATGTAGTCTTTCTTCGTAATCATCCGTTGGGTACGGAAAGAAAGATGGTAGAATGATTTCTTGACTCATATGGAAGTTTGATACTACTTTTGGCAGAAATTCAGGATTATTCCTTAATATTATTCTGTCTGGAAGAATATTCAGGTAGGGCTCCTCAGCCCAGAGAGCCTGTGGTTCTCCAACTCTTCTCGCCGAAGTTATTGCTGTGAGGAAAACTACTTCCCAGGTAAGCATTTTTAAAGAGATTTCCCGCAGAGGTTCGAAAGGTCAATCCATCAGCGTATTCAGAACAACGTTCAGATCCCAGGTTGGCATAACTGATGTGACTCTAGGACGTTCCCTCTTGATGGCTTGACAGAATCTCTGTACCAGGTTATCCTCCGACAACTTCCTATCCAGCAATATACTTAAGGCTGATATTTGTACCTTGATGGTTGATACTGCAAGACCCATCTGAAAACCTTCGCTTAGAAACTGCAGTACCTGAGGAACTTCAACCTTAGAGATTTCGGTGTCATCTCCCAACCAATCGCCAAATTTTCTCCACACTCTATAATAGGATTTTGAAGAGATGCTCTTCCTTGCTTTCATAAGTAAGGTGACAACCTGTTCTGAAAGGCCTTTACTTTTCAGGATTGACCTCTCAACTTCCACGTCGTCAAATGAAGACTCTGTGGGTTTGGGTGACAGACTGGTCCTTGACGTAGTAACTCTGGTTCTACTGGTAAGATCCATGGACCCTGTATCGCCATTCTGAGTACCGTGGGAAACCACACTCTGTTTGGCCAGTAAGGTAGAACTATTATAACTACCGCTTTCTCCTCCCTGATTTTCCGTAGAACTCGAGGTATCATTGGTAGTGGAGGGAACACATAACTGAGACTGAAGTTCCACCTCTGGGAGAGAGCATCTGTCCCGTTTGAATTTGGGGACTGGTACCTTGAAAAGAAATGTTCCACTTTCGTATTCTGGGATGTGGCCATCAGGTCTATCTGAGGGTACCCAAACCTCTGTGTTATTAAGTGGAACACTTGAGGATTCAGCTCCCATTCTCCTGGTAATACATCGTGTCTGCTCAGGTAATCCGCCACTAAATTGGATTCTCCTGGAACATGAAGGGCTGTTATGGACTTTAGATTTTGTACCGCCCAATCCAAAATCTTTGCTACTTCCACCCACAGATCTCGACTTCTGGTGCCTCCTTGTCGGTTTAAATATGCCACGACTGTCACATTGTCCGAGAACACTCTCAGATGAGACTGCACCAGCAACGTCTGAAAACAACATATCGAATTCCACACTGCCCTCATTTCTCGTTTGTTGGAAGACATGAGTTTTTCTTGGGTGGACCATGACCCCTGGCATGTGTGACTTAACAGATTACCTCCCCAACCTGTGGCACTTGCATCTGTTGTTAAGACAGCGTACTTGGGTTGCGCTAAGGACACTGACCTCTGACTTAAACTCTGGTCCATCCACCAATCCAGGGACTTCTTTGCTCCTTGAGTGAGGATTATCTTGTGGTCTAGGTCTCTGCCTATACGGACCGCTCTGATTATGTCCCACTGGAACGTTCTCATTTTCCACCTGGCCCAGGGTACTACTTCTATCGTAGAAGACAACATCCCCACAAGACGCAGACCCAGACGGAGCGAAATGCTGTCCTCTACCTGAACCAGGGATGAGAGATCCTGAATCTTTTTGCATCGGTCTTCTGACAATGCTACCGTGTACTTCTTCGAATCTATCCAAACTCCTAGGAACTGCAGACCTTGTGTTGGATCTAGCTTGCTCTTCTTCCAATTCACTAGCCAACCATGAGCCTGAAGAATCTGAAGAGTCTTCTGTACCGTTGTTATTAGAGTCGCCTTCGTACTCGCACAGATCAACAAGTCGTCCAGGTACGGCCACAATGCTATGCCCATCACTCTCATATGTGCCACTAGAGCTAGACGCACTTTCGTGAAAATTCTTGGTGAGGAAGATAGGCCGAACGGCAGGCAGGTGAATTGAAGATGTTTTCCAAGGACGTAAAATCTTAGGAACCTCTGGTCGTCCTTGTGAATTGGCACATGAAAGTAGGCGTCCTTCAGATCTATAGAGGCAATAAAGTCCTCCTGCTTTATCCCTAATAATATGGTCTTCAATGTTTCCATGTGAAACCGTTTCCTTATAAGAAATTTGTTTAAACTTCTTAAATCCAGAATTGCCCTGAATTCCCCTGATGGTTTCTGAATCAAGAACATTCTGGAATAAAAACCTCTTCTCTCCTCTGCCACCGGTACCTTTACAACTGCATGTGTTTTGATGAGGTTTTTTATAATATCCTGAAAGGCTATTATCTGTTCTTTTGACGTTAGACTTTTTGACTTTACAAAATTCCGCCCTGTCGGCTTCTTTATAAATTCTATGCGATAACCCTGGGAGATTACTTTTAATACCCATGCTTCTTGGGTTGACTCCTGCCACTGATCTGCAAATTTCATTAATCTGCCTCCTACTGGTGCAGCACTCTGGGGCATCATATAGTCAGAATTTTCTATTTCCTCTTCTGCCAGACTGACGAAAGGACTGCCTGGTAGTTGTTGAAGTGTATCCACCATACTGCCTACCTGGCCTGTATGACCTGGCTTCTTTAAACTGCTGTTTAGGTGAAGAAGCCCTAAACCTTGTTTTTCTATCATATGGCAGTTTTGCGGATTTACCGCCTGACATGACATTGATTATGGACTCCAGCTTACTTCCAAAGAGGCGAGATCCTTCATAAGGAAGAGCTACCAATCTATTTTTTGAGTGGACGTCTGCTGTCCAGGTACGCAGACACAATGACCTTCTAGCCGCAACACCTGCCGCTAATGATTTTGCTGCATATTCTACTACCTCAAGAGAGGCCTCACACAGATACTCCACCGCCTTCATTATCACAGCCAGGTCTTTCTGCAGGTGATGTCTGGATACCTGATCTTCCAAATCACGATTCAGGTTGTTCCCCCACAGTCTCAGGGTTCTGGTTGTTGACGCCATCGCTACCCCAGCCTTCAGCGTCACTACTGATGCTTTGTGGACTTTTTTCAAGGAACTCTCAACCTTCTTGTCCATCGCATCCTTAAGCACCGCACCGTCTTCTAACAGGATGGTGGTTTTAGAAACGACTTCTGCTACTGCAGCATCCACTTTAGGCAATTCGCACCACTTAATAAATTCCACATCCTGTACAGGAAACATACGCTCCAACCTTTTCATATAATTAAGACGCTTGTCTGCAGTCTGCCACTGCACTGACATAATCTCCTTCAGCACTTTATGCACCGGAAAACATCGGCTTTTCTTAATCCTATCTTCAAATAAAGGATCCTGCGCATCATCTTCCTGTGCTTCATCCTTAATATTTAAAGCTCTATACATGTGCTTGAGAAAGCTATCCACTATATCCAAATTAAACGATCTATCTGTCTCCTGAGCCTCCTCAGACTCTGCCGGAGAGGGACTATCAGCATAATCCAATACAACAAGACTATCTGAATCCTCAGCAGCATCTAGACTGGTCTGCGACCTGGATCTTTTAGCCCCCTGGAGCTCCTTTAATTCACCCTTTGTTACAAATGACTTTTTCATCCATTCCATCAGATCCTGAATCTGCTTAGATTGGCCCTGGGATGCTTCACAATCCTCACATAACTTGCTATGTTTATCTCCAGAAAAGCTTTTCCTACATCCAGAACAAGCCAAATGATGCTTCTTTTTACATGTTCTCTTCCTAGGAACTTCAGACACACTGCAACCAAAGCAAATAGTATTCTAAACACCCTAACCACATAACATAATAAGTGTCCTAAATGAGACTGCTTACCATTCCTGGGCACATGTAGGCGTGGAGGGAGACATCTCTTTATCCATGTCTGACAAATCTTCAGAATTCTTTTTCCAATTCTTGTTTATTCCCTTATCTCTGGGAACACCAACCCTGCTTCTCTCTCACTCTCAGCGGTGGACCGCGCCATCTTTATCCCCCTCTGACTCTCAGCCTCCGGGCGGCGCATGCGCAGACCGAATCGCGGCACTTCCGGGATTTTGGCCGCGCACTTCCGCCCGCCGCATCCAGCGCTGCATCCGCCCTCCAGGCTCAGCGCTGCTTCCGCCCTCCAGCTCCAGCACCTCGGCGGACACCAGCGGCCATGGGAGCGGAGACACAGGCACAATTTCTCATCATCCGGGCGGGCAACGTTTTCACCTTACAGGCCACAGGTATAGCGGTGCCAAATATTTCAACTACCACAGGCAGTCATTATAGTTCTCATTAAAGCAGTAGCATTAACATTTGTACTGCCACAGGCAGTAATTATACATGTGCCATCCAGCATTTGTACTGCCACAGGCAGTAATTATAATGCTCCTCCATGGGTCCCGGGTGCCTAACCCCTTCCAGCCACGGCTCACAGAGGCGCATTAGGCCGGGAAAAATCCTGGTAAGCCTCATATTTGAAAAATAACAAACAACTACACTGTCGCTATCTAAGGAGACAGGAAAAAGACTGGGGAAGCCAGGGGCGGACGGACCTATATTCCCAGAGGGGGCGGAGCCTAAAATAGAAAAAACTTCCTGTCTAAAATCTAGGAGTAGGGATAAATCCCAGAGTAATGGCTGCCATGGAGTAGCGTAGAAGAAATAGAATTACCGGTGAGTAAATTCTTATTTTCTCTGACGTCCTAGTGGTTGCTGGGGACTCCGTAAGGACCATGGGGATTATACCAAAGCTCCCAAACGGGCGGGAGAGTGCGGATGACTCTGCAGCACCGAAAGAGAGAACTCCAGGTCCTCCTCAGCCAGGGTATCAAATTTGTAGAATTTAGCAAACGTGTTTGCCCCTGACCAAGTAGCTGCTCGGCAAAGTTGTACAGCCGAGACTCCTCGGGCAGCCGCCCAAGAAGAGCCCACTTTCCTCGTGGAATGGGCTTTTACAGATTTAGGATGCGGCAGTCCAGACGCAGAATGTGCAAGTTGAATCGTGCTACAGATCCAGCGAGCAATAGTCTGCTTTGAAGCAGGAGCACCCAGCTTGTTGGGTGCATACAGGATAAATAGCGAGTCAGTTTTACTGACTCCAGCCGTCCTGGAAACATACATTTTCAGGGCCCTGACTACGTCCAGTAACTTGGAACCCTCCAATTCCCTAGTAGCCGAAGGCACCACAATAGATTGGTTCAAGTGAAAAGCTGATACCACCTTCGGGAGGAACTGAGGACGAGTCCTCAATTCTGCCCTATCCATATAGAAAATCAGATAAGGGCTTTTACAGGACAAAGCCGCCAATTCTGACACATGCCTGGCCGAAGCCAGAGCCAACAGCATAACCACTTTCCACGTGAGATATTTCAAATCCACAGTCTTAAGTGGCTCAAACCAATGCGATTTTAGAAACTCCAAAACCACATTGAGATCCCAAGGTGCCACTGGGGGCACAAAAGGAGGCTGAATATGCAGAACTCCCTTAACAAATGTCTGAACTTCAGGCAGTGAAGCCAGTTCCTTCTGGAAGAAAATCGACAGAGCCGAGATCTGGACCTTAATGGACCCCAATTTGAGGCCCAATGTCACACCTGCTTGCAGGAAATGCAGGAATCGACCCAGTTGAAATTCCTCCATTGGGGCCTTCTTGGCCTCACACCAAGCAACATATTTCCGCCAAATGCGGTGATAATGTTTTGCGGTGACATCCTTCCTGGCCTTGATCAGGGTAGGGATGACATCCTCCGGAATGCCCTTTTCCTTCAGGATCCGGCGTTCAACCACCATGCTGTCAAACGTAGCCGCGGTAAGTCTTGGAACAGACAGGGTCCCTGCTGCAGCAGGTCTTGTCTGAGCGGCAGAGGCCAAGGGTCCTCTGCAAGCATCTCTTGAAGTTCCGGGTACCAAGCTCTTCTTGGCCAATCCGGAACCACGAGAATAGTTTTCACTCCTCGCCTTCTTATTATTCTCAGTACCTTGGGTATGAGAGGCAGAGGAGGAAACACAAACCGACTGGTACACCCACGGTGTCACTAGAGCGTCCACAGCGATCGCCTGAGGGTCCCTTGACCTGGCGCAATATCTTTTTAGCTTTTTGTTGAGGCGGGACGCCATCATGTCCACCTGTGGTCTTTCCCAACGGGTTACCAGCATTTGGAAGACTTCTGGATGAAGTCCCCATTCTCCCGGGTGGAGGTCGTGCCTGCTGAGGAAGTCTGCTTCCCAGTTGTCCACTCCCGGAATGAACACTGCTGTCAGTGCTATCACATGATTCTCTGCCCATCGGAGAATCCTTGTGGCTTCTGCCATTGCCCTCCTGCTTCTTGTGTCGCCCTGTCTGTTTACATGGGCGACCGCCGTGATGTTGTCTGATTGGATCAGCACCGGCCGGTTCTGAAGCAGGGGTCTTGCTTGGCTTAGGGCATTGTAAATGGCCCTTAGCTCCAGAATATTTATGTGAAGCGAAATCTCCTGATTTGACCACAGTCCTTGGAAATTTCTTCCCTGTGTGACTGCACCCCAGCCCCGAAGGCTGGCATCCGTGGTCACCAGGACCCAGTCCTGTATTCCGAATCTGCGGCCCTCTAGTAGATGAGCCCTCTGCAGCCACCACAGCAGCGACACCCTGGTTCTTGCCGACAGGGTTATCCGCTGTTGCATCTGGAGATGGGATCCGGACCATATGTCCAACAGGTCCCACTGGAAAGTCCATGCGTGGAACCTTCCAAATGGAATTGCCTCGTACGAAGCTACCATTTTTCCCAGGACTCGTGTGCATTGATGTACCGACACCTGTCCCGGTTTTAGGATGTCTCTGACTAGAGAAGACAACTCCTCGGCTTTTTCCACTGGAAGAAACACTCTTTTCTGGTCTGTGTCCAGAATCATTCCCAGGAACAGAAGACGTGTCGTCGGGACCAGCTGTGACTTTGGAATATTGAGAATCCAGCCGTGCTGTTGTAGCACTTCCCGAGAAAGCGCTACCCCCACTACCAACTGTTCCTTGGACCTCGTCTTTATCAGGAGATCGTCCAAGTACGGGATAATTAAAACTCCCTTCTTGCGAAGGAGTATCATCATTTCGGCCATTACCTTGGTAAAGACCCTCGGTGCCGTGGACAACCCAAACGGCAGCGTCTGGAACTGATAGTGACAGTCCTGTACCACAAATCTGAGGTACTCCTAGTGAGGAGGGTAAATGGGGACATGCAGGTACGCATCCTTGATGTCCAGGGAGACCATGTAATCCCCCTCGTCCAGGCTCGCAATAACCGCCCTGAGCGATTCCATCTTGAACTTGAACCTTTTGATATGTGTTCAAGGATTTTAGATTTAAGATGGGTCTCACCGAACCGTCCGGTTTCGGTACCACAAACATTGTGGAATAGTAACCCTTTCCTTGCTGAAGGAGGGGTACCTTGACAATCACTTGCTGTGAATACAGTTTTTGAATAGCCACCAACACCGCCTCCCTGGCAGAGGGAGTTGCCGGTAAGGCAGATTTTAGGAAACGGCGGGGGGGGGGGGGGGGAGACGTCTCGAATTCCAGCCTGTACCCCTGAGATATTACTTGAAAAACCCAGGGATCCACTTGTGAGAGATCCCACTGAGCGCTGAAATTCCTGAGACGGGCCCCCACCGTACCCAGCGTCATGCTGTGGACTTACCGGACGCGGGGGAGGACTTCTGCTCTTGGGAACTAGCTGTGTGTTGCAGCTTTTTTCCTCTACCTTTGCCTCTCGGCAGAAAGGATGAGCCTCTAGCCCTCTTGCTTTTCTGGGGCCGAAAGGACTGTACCTGATAATGCGGTGCTTTCTTTTGCTGTGGGGTAGCCTGTGGCAAAAAGGTTGATTTCCCAGCAGTAGCTGTGGACACGAAGTCCGAAAGACCCTCCCCAAACAGTTCCACCCCCTTATAGGGCAAAACTTCCATGTGCCGTTTCGAGTCGGCATTGCCAGACCATTGCCGAGTCCATAACCCCCTTCTGGCGGCAATGGACATAGCGCTTATTTTTTATGCCAACCGGCAAATATCCCTCTGTGCATCACGCATGTATAAGACTGCATCTTTTATATGCTCAATCGTCAGCAAAATATTGTCCCTATCCATGGTATCAATATTATCCGACAGGGAATCTGACCACGCAGCAGCAGCACTGCACATCCAAGCTGATGCAATCGCTGGTCGCATTATAATGCCCGTGTGTGTAGATAGGAAGCAGGAAACTACCCTAAAAGCTATCAGCAGGCTCCTTCAGGGCGGCCGTATCCGGAGACGGTAGTGCCACCTTCTTTGATAAGCGTGTCAGCGCCTTATCTACCCTACGTGACCTATCCTCTGGCGGGAAAGGATACGCTGCCAATAACCGTTTAGAAATTATCAATTTCTTATCGGGGGAAGTCCACGCTTCCTCACACACCTCATTTAATTCCTCAGATGCAGGAAAAACTACAGGTAGCTTTTTCTCACCAAACAGAATACCTTTTTTGTGGTACCTGGGGTATTATCAGAAATGTGTAAAACATTTTTCATTGCCTCAATCATGTAACGGGTGGACCTAATGGAGGGTACACTAGTCTCATCGTCGACACTGGAGTCGGTATCCGTGTCGACATCTGTATCTGTCACCTGAGGTAGCGGGCGTTTTAAAGCCCATGATGACATTTGAGACGCTGGAACAGGCACAAGCTGAGTAGCCGGCTGTCCTATGTCGTCAAACCTTTTGTGTAAGGAGTTGACACTTTCACATAATTCCTTCCATAAGTCCAACCACACAGGTGTCGACCCCGCAGGGGGTGACATCACATTCACAGGCATTTGCTCCGCCTCCACATCATTTTCCTCATCATACATGTCGACACAGCAGTACCGACACACAGCAGACACACAGGGAATGCTCTTACAGAGGACAGGACCCCACAAAGCCCTTTGGGGAGACAGAGGGAGAGTATGCCAGCACACACCAGAGCGCTATATACCACAGGGATATCACCTATAAAACGTGTTTTCCCCTTATAGCTGCATTATATATTTATACTGCGCCTAATTTGTGCCTGCCCCCTCTCTTTTTTACCCTTTCTGTAGTGCAGGACTGCAGGGGAGAACCAGGGAGCGATCCTTCCAGCGGAGCTGTGAGGGAAAATGGCGCCAGTGTGCTGAGGGAGATGGCTCCGCCCCTTTTTTGGTGGGCTTTCTCCCGCTATTTTAATAGTTCTGGCAGGGGTTAATATTCACCTATATAGCCCCTGGGGCTATATATGGTGTCAGTTCGCCAGCCAAGGTGTTAATATTGCTGCTCCCATCAGTGACCGCAGTGTGTGGTGTGCATGAGGAGCAATGGCGCACAGCTGCAGTGCTGTGCGCTACCTTGGAGAAGACAGAAGTCTTCAGCCGCCGCTTTTCCGGACCTTCTTGCTTCTGGCTCTGTAAGGGGGACGGCGGC
The DNA here is from genome assembly GCF_028390025.1 of Pseudophryne corroboree. Classification (NCBI taxonomy): domain Eukaryota; kingdom Metazoa; phylum Chordata; class Amphibia; order Anura; family Myobatrachidae; genus Pseudophryne; species Pseudophryne corroboree. The sequence continues at coordinate 33,920,765 of NC_086447.1, read as the reverse complement.
GCGGCTCCGGGAACGGACGACGAGGTCGGGTCCTGTGTGCGATCCCTCTGGAGCTAATGGTGTCCAGTAGCCTAAGAAGCCCAAGCTACCACCACTTAGGTAGGTTCGCTTCTTCTCCCCTTAGTCCCTCGGTGCAGTGAGCCTGTTGCCAGCAGGTCTCACTGTAAAATAAAAAACCTAACATATACTTTCTTTCTAGGAGCTCAGGAGAGCCCCTAGCGTGCATCCAGCTCAGCCGGGCACAGAAATCTAACTCAGGCTTGGAGGAGGGTCATAGGGGGAGGAGCCAGTGCACACCAGGTAGTCCTAAATCTTTCTTTAGAGTGCCCAGTCTCCTGCGGAGCCCGTCTATTCCCCATGGTCCTTACGGAGTCCCCAGCATCCACTAGGACGTCAGAGAAAAAAAAAAAAATTATAAAAATAAAATATATTCAAAATAAGTGTGGACTGAGCCACACAAGCCTGTTGCTACGATGTGCACAGAAAAAACACTGGGGTACTCTGGGATATGGAGGGGTGGAGTGTTCTAAATTTAAACATTCAGTGCCCTGTTCCTGCGGAAGCCGTCCATATCCCAAGAGTACTCCAGTGACCCCTAGTGGATGAAAAAGAAACACCCTGAGTGAATGTATGAACATCAGGCAGAGTCGCAATTTTTCTCTGAAACCATATCGACAAGGCAGAAATATGAACCTTGAGGAAGGCCAGATGAAGGCCTAAGTCCAGGACTTGTTGTAGGAAAGTCAAAAGATTGGCAGTACCAAACTTGAATGCATCACAATTCTTAGCAGCACACCATGTGAAGTAAGAATTCTAGACCCTATAATAAATCCGAGCAGAAGCCGGTTTACGGGCCTTCAACATAGTTTGAATGAGTGCCTCAGAAAACCCTTTGGCCCTCAGTACCGAAGCTTCAAGAGCCACGCCGTCGAAACTAGCCGGGTCAGATCCTGATAGACACAAGGGCCCTGAACGAGGAGGTCTGGGCACTGCGGAAGTAGAAGAGGACGCTCTATCGAGAGACCTAGCAGGTCTGAGAACCAATGCTGTCTTGGCCACGCTGGTATATTCCTCCTTCTTGCTTGAACTTTCGGATTACCCTGGGCAGAAGTTACACCATAGGGAACACGTACGGCAGTCAAAAGTTCCATGGAATTGCCAGTGCATCCACGAACGCTGCTTGAGTATCCCTTGTCCTTGCTCGGAAGACCGGAACCTTGTGATTGTGTCGAGATGCCATCAGGTCTACGTCTGGTAGGCCCCGCTTGTCCACTAGGAGTTAAAAGACTTCCGGATGAAGGCTCCACTCTCCGGCGTGTACGTCCTGATGACTGGGGAATTCCGCTTCCCAGTTGAGGACTCCCGGAATGAACACTGCCGATATGGCTGGCAGATGGCGTTCCGCCCATTGAAGCATACTTGACACTTCCCTCATTGCCACATGGCTTCGAGTGCTGCCTTGATGATTTATGTATGCCACTGTGGTGGCGTTGTCTGACTGTACTTGAACAGGCCTGTTCTGTACCAGAGGCAGGGCTAGTGTCAATGCATTGAACACTGCCCGCAATTCCAGAATGTTTATCGGGAGGAGAGATTCCTCCCTGGTCCACCAAATCTGAAGAGAGTGTTGCTCAAACACAATGCCCCACCCTGCAGACTGGCGTCTGTCGTCAGAAGGACCCAGTTGGAGATCCAGAAGGGACGACCCCTGGTCAATTGCTGGTCCTGTAGCCACCAGGTCAGTGACAGGCAAACCTCCGGAGTTAAGGAGATCATGCGAGTCCTGATCCGGTGAGGCAGGCCGTACCATTTGGAAAGCATTAACCTCTGGAGAGGGCGGGAGTGAAATTGAGCGTACTCTACCATGTCAAAAGCCGACACTATATCGACATACGTGGGCGGGATAGGAAGTGTCTTATTTTGCCTGAAGTTTCAAGACCTTCTCCGGAGACAAAAACAACCGCTGGTTGTGGGTATCCAACAATGCCCCCAGTTGCAACATGCTCTGAGCAGGGACCAGGGAGAATTTCCTCCAGTTGATGAGCCACCCGTGGGCCTGTAGGAATTGGACCGTCAGTTCCAGATGACGAAGGAGAACCTCTGATGTGTTCGCCAGGATCAACAAGTTGTCCAGATACGGCAGGATCCTGATGCCCTGACGGCGGAGGAGAGTCGTCATGACCTTGGTGAAAATTCGTGGAGCCGTGGTCAGACCAAAAGGTAAGTCCTGGAATTGAAAATGTAGGTTGTCAATAGCAAACCTCAGGTATTGCTGATGCAACACGGCATTAGGAATATGCAGGTAAGCATCCTGTATGTCCAGGGATACCATATAGTCCATGGGTTCCAAAGCCAGAATAATAGAGCGAAGCGTTACCATACAGAATTTGGAAACTTTCACAAATTTGTTCAAAGACTTGAGGTTGAGAATGGGCCGAGAGGACCCATTCAGTTTCGGGACTAGAAACAGGGTTGAATAGTATCCCCTGCCTCTCTGAGCCAGAGGCACCAGCACTATCACTCCTGTATCCAGGAGAGATTGTACCACCAAATGGAGAGTTTTTGCTTTTACATGATCCGAGGGATGTTTGTTGAGCAAAACCGGCGAGAGGGACGTTTTTCTTGAAAGTGATGGCGTATCCGTGAGTGACGACTTCAATTACCCAGGCATCCGAAGTGGTCTGTAACCACACCTGGGCAACCCGTAGAAGTTGGCCTCCCACCCTGGGATCCCCCAGGGAGAGGCCCGCCCGGTCATACAGCAGGCTTGTCTGTTTTGGAAGCAGGATGACGGGCAGCCCAGGCACGTTTAGGTTTGGGCTTAGTGGATTTGGAAGTGCGAGCCTGTTTCAGGTACACCTGACCCTTTGCTTTACCTGGAGGTCAAAAGGAACGAAAGGAAGTACTCTTAGCCTTCGGAGCCGAAGTTATAGTACTAGGCAGACATGCAGTCTTAGCTGATGCCAAGGAAAGAAGGGTTATAGAAGTCCTGCCAAGTCAGCAACAATCTTGTTGTGATCTTCCCCAAAAAGTAAGTTTCCCTTAAAAGGGATCACCTCCAAGGTCTTTTTAGAGTCCATATCTACAGACCAGGACCGCAACCAGAGAATCCGGCGAGCCAGAATGGGCGTAGTAGATGCTTTAGCCGCCACGACACCTGCATCAGATGCCGCCTCCTGAATATAATGAGAGGGTGTAATAATATATGAAAGACATTGTCTAACATTATCAGGAAAATCAGACGGTAGTTTCGCTTCAACTTCCTGAACCCAGGCTTCAATAGCTTTTGCCGCCCAAGAAGACGCAATAGTGGGCCTATGCACAGCTCCTGCAAGAGTGTAAATGGACTTCAAGCAACCCTCCACAGCTTAGTCGTCAGATCCATCAGCGAGATGACGGTAGTGACAGGCAGAGCAGAGGACACCAACAGACGCGCGACTTGCGAGTCCACCGGCGGTGGCGTTTCCCAATTTTTATTTAACTCTGCAGCGAGGGGATAACGAGCTAGCATCTTTTTAGACAGGGAAAATTTCTTTCCTGGATATTCCCAAGATTCCTGACGTATGTCAACCAAGTGGTCAGAATGGGGTAAAACTAATTTAGTAACCTTCTGACGTTTAAACTTATCTGAGTCAGTGTCTGAAGGGTCAGTGTAAGCGCCATCTTCATCGGATGAAGTATCCGAAACATATGTGGATTGTGAGGAAGTAATGGCCCGTTTAGATGACCCCTTGGTCTTAGGCGGGTGAGGGTTAGGATTTTGTTTAGCCAGAGACTGATTTAATTGCTGTAACTGAGAGGACAGATTATCTGCCCATGGCGGATTAACTCCAGGGACAATATGTGGCTGTAATGGCACAGGAGGTCCCATAGGTGGCGCAAGTCTAGTTACTAGCGTCGACAGTAAATTAGAGAAAGCAGCCCAAGGTGGGTTTTGATTTGCCCCCGTTGCTGCAGACTGACTGTGGGGTACAGAACCCCCAGTACCTGAACCCTCAGCTGCTATATTTTCCTCCGGGTAATCCGTGTCGTCAGCACTGCATGGTGCAGGATCAGCCATGGATCTACCACCCTGTTTAGCAGACATTATTTGTAAGCGTAGCCTTAGGGTGTAATAGTACAATTTAAGCAGACAAATTACCTGCCAAAGAAAACCCTGTATAGTGTGACTGCAAAGCAGAGCACAAACAGAGGATTTAAGAGGTATGTGGTGACCGTAAAACAGAGAAAAAATAGGATTTTAATTACCTACCGGTAAATCCTTTTCTCATAGTCCGTAGACTGGATGCTGGGGTCCACATTAGTACCATAGGGTATAGACGGGTCCACTAGGAGCCACTGGCACTTTAAGAGTTTAATAGTGTGGGCTGGCTCCTCCCTCTATGCCCCTCCTACCAGACCCAGTCTAGAAACTGTGCCCGAGCAGACAGACAACTTCGAGAGAAGGATTTTACACAGATAGTGGCGAGACTCACACCAGCTCACACACAAGGCAAACCAAGCTAACTAGCTTGAAAACTCAGCAATAGCTGAATAACGTTACTGACCCAAGTAACAACGCAGTACTTAAGAACAAAGCAGTACTGAACCAAGTAACAACTGCAGGATAACGAAGCGCTGGGCGGGCGGGCGCCCAGCATCCTCTATGGACTACGACAAAGGATTTACTGGTAGGTAACTAAGACCCTATTTTCTCTTACGTTCTAGAGGATGCTGGGGTCCACATTAGTACCATGGGGGTGTACCAAAGCTCCCAGAACGGGAGGGAGAGCGGAGGCTCCTGCAGAACTGATTGACCAAACTTTAGGTCCTCAGAGGCCAAAGTATCGAACTTGTAGAACTTAGCAAATGTGTTCGACCCTGACCAAGTAGCCGCTCGGCAAAGTTGTAAAGCCAAGACCCCCCGGGCCGCCGCCCAGGAAGAACCCACCTTACGAGTAGAGTAGGCCTTAACAGATTTTGGACACGGCAATCCTGCCGTAGAATATGCATACTGAATAGTGAACCTGATCCAGCGAGAAATAGTCTGCTTAGAAGCAGGACATCCAATTTTCTTGGGATCATAAAGGACAAACAGAGTCCGATTTCCTGTGACGAGCAGTCCTCGTCACATAGATCTTCTAAGCGCTTATAACATCCAAGGACTTTGATGTAATTGAGGAGTCAGTAGGTACTGGCACCACAATAAGTTGGTTAACCTCTGTGACCACCTCCGGATGGAGGCCCCATTCTCCTGGATGGAGATCGTGCCTGCTGAGGAAGTCTGCTTCCCAGTTGTCCACTCCTGGAAGGAAGATGGCTGACAGCGCCACTGCGTGCTTTTCTAGCCAGAGGAGGATTCTTGTTACCTCCGACATAGCAGCTCTGCGCTTTGTTCCTCCCTGTCGGTTTATGTAGGCCACTGTCGTCACATTGTCCGACTGTACTCAAATGGCCTGATCTTGCAGAAGATGTGCCGCCTGGAGAAGACCGTTGTAGAAGGCTCTCAGTTCCAGAATGTTTATTGGTAGAATGGATTCCAGACTTGTCCACCTTCCTTGAAAGGTTTCCCGTTGAGTGACTGCACCCCAACCCCTGAGACTTGCATCCGTGGTTAGAAGGATCCAGTTCTGAACCCCGAACCTGCGGCCCTCCAGAAGGTGAGGCATGTGCATCCACCAGAGGAGTGAAATCCGTGCTTTCGGCGACAGACTTATCCTCTGATGCATGTGTAACCACTCGTTTAGGAGATCGTTGGAAGTACCAAGCATGAAATCTTCCATACTGTAGAGCCTCGTAAAAGACAACCATCTTCCCCAGAAGGCAAATGCACTGATGAACGGATACCCAGGCAGGCTTCAAAAATAAAAATACGAGAAAAAGATTTACCGGTAGGTTTAAAATAAGAATTTACTTACCGATAATTCTATTTCTCGTAGTCCGTAGTGGATGCTGGGGACTCCGTCAGGACCATGGGGAATAGCGGGCTCCGCAGGAGACAGGGCACATCTAAAAAAGCTTTTAGGTCACATGGTGTGTACTGGCTCCTCCCCCTATGACCCTCCTCCAAGCCTCAGTTAGGTACTGTGCCCGGACGAGGGTACACAATAAGGAAGGATCTTGAATCCCGGGTAAGACTCATACCAGCCACACCAATCACACCGTACAACTTGTGATCTGAACCCAGTTAACAGTATGATAACAAAACGAAGTAGCCTCCGAAAAGATGGCTCACAACAATAGTAATAACCCGATTTTTGTAACAATAACTATGTACAAGCATTGCAGACAATCCGCACTTGGGATGGGCGCCCAGCATCCACTACGGACTACGAGAAATAGAATTATCGGTAAGTAAATTCTTATTTTCTCTAACGTCCTAGTGGATGCTGGGGACTCCGTCAGGACCATGGGGATTATACCAAAGCTCCCAAACGGGCGGGAGAGTGCGGATGACTCTGCAGCACCGAATGAGAGAACTCCAGGTCCTCCTTAGCCAGAGTATCAAAATCTGTAAAATTTTACAAACGTGTTCTCCCCTGACCACGTAGCTGCTCGGCAAAGTTGTAATGCCGAGACTCCTCGGGCAGCCGCCCAGGATGAGCCCACCTTCCTTGTGGAATGGGCATCTACATATTTCGTCTGTGGCAGGCCTGCCACAGAATGTGCAAGCTGAATTGTACTACAAATCCAGCGTGCAATAGACTGCTTAGAAGCATGAGCACCCAGCTTGTTGGGTGTATACAGTATAAACAGCAAGTCAGACTTTCTGACTCCAGCCGTCCTAACTATATATATATATATATATATATATATATATATATATATATTTTTAGGGCCCTGACCACGTCTAGTAACTTGGAGTCCTCCAAGTCCCTAGTAGCCGCAGGCACCACAAGAGGTTGTTTCAGGTGAAAACGCTGACACCCCTTTATGAAGAAACTGGAGACGAGTCCCAGTTCTGTCCTGTTCAAATGGAAAATTTTAATATGGGCTTTTGTAAGACAAAGCCGCCCATTCTGACAATCGCCTGGCCGAGGCCAGGGCTAACAACATGGTCACTTCCCATGTGAGATATTTGTCAACAGCATGGTCACTTTCCATGTGAGATATTTCAAATCCACAGATTTGAGCGGTTCAAACCAATATGATTTTAAGAAATCCCAACACTATGTTGAGATCTCACGGTGCCCCTAGGGGCACAAAAAAGCTGTATATGCAATACATCCTTCACAATCTGGACTTCAGGAACTGAAGTCAATTCTTTCTGGAAGAAAATCTACAGGGCCGAAATTTAAATGTTAATGAACCCCCATTTGAGGTCCAAAACACTCCTGTTTTCAGGAAGTGTAGAAATCGACCTAGTTGAATTTCCGTCGTGGAGCCTTCCTGGCCTCACCCACGCAACATATTTTCACCACATGTGGTGATGACGTTGTGCGGTCACCTCCTTCCTGGCTTTGACCAGGGTAGGTATGACCTCTTATGGAATGCCTTTTCCCCTCAGGATCCGGCATTCAACCGCCATGCCGTCAAACGCAGCCGCGGTAAGTCTTGGAATAGACATGGTACTTGCTGAATCAAGTCCCTTCTTAGCTCCCCAGGCCCTTAGTCCTCTGTGAGCATTTCTTGAAGTTCCGGGTACCAAGTCCCTCTTGGCCAATCCGGAGCCACTAGTATAGTTCATTCTCCTCTATGTCTTATAATTCTCAATACCCTGGTTATGAGAAACAGAGGAGGGAACACATACACAGACTGGTACACCCACGGTGTTACCAGAACATCCACAGCTATCGCCTGAAGGTCTCATGACCTGGCGGAATACCTGTCCCGTTTTTTGTTCGGGCGGGACGCCATCATGTCCACCTTTGGTCTTTGCCAACGGTCCACAATCATGTTGAAAAACTTCCCTATGAAGTTTCCACTCTCCCGGGTGGAGGTCATGCCTGCTGAGGAAGTCTGCTTCCCAGTCGTCCACTCCCGGAAAGAACACTGCTGACAGTGCTATCACATGATTTTCCGCCTAGCGAAAAATCCTTGCAGTTTTCACTGCCCTCCTGCTTCTTGTGCCGCCCTTCTGTTTACGTGGGCGACTGCCGTGATGTTATCCCACTGGATCAATACCGGCTGACCTTGAAGCAGAGGTCTAGCTAAGTTTAGAGCATTATAAAATTGCTCTAAGCTTATTTATGCGGAGAGAATTCTCCAGACTTAATCACACTTCCCTGGAAATTTTTTCCCTGTGTGACTGTTCCCCAGCCTCTCAGGCTGGCCTCCGTGGTCACCGGCATCCAATCCTGAATGCCGAATCTGCGGCCCTCTAGAAGATGAGCACTCTGTAATCACCACAGGAGAGACACCCTTTTCCTTGGATATAGGGTTATCCGCTGATGCATCTGAGGATGCGATCCGGACCATTTGTCCAGCAGATCCCACTGAAGAGTTCTTGCGGGAAATCTGCCGAATGGAATTGCTTCGTAATAAGCCACCATTTTTACCAGGACTCTTGTGCAATGATGCACTGACACTTTTCCTGGTTTTAGGAGGATCCCGATTAGCTCGGATAACTCCCTGGTTTTCTCCACTGGGAGAAACACGTTTTTCTGGACTGTGTCCAGAATCTTCCCTAGGAACAGTAGACGTGTCGTCGGAAAAAGCTGCGATTTTGGAATATTTAGAATCCACTCGTGCTGTCGTAGAACTACTTAAGATAGTGCTACTCCGACCTCCAACTGTTCTCTGGACCTTGCCCTTATCAGGAAAGCGTCCATGTTTCTTTTAAGAAAAATCATCATTCCGGCCATTACCTTGGTAAAGACCCGGGGCGCCGTGGACAATCCAAACGGCAGCGTCTGAACTGATAGTGACAGTTCTGTACCAGGAACCTGAAGTACCCTTGGTGAGAAGGGCAAATTTGGACCTGTAGGTAAACGTCCCTGATATCCAGTGACATCATATCGTCCCCTTCTTCCTGGTTCGCTATCACTGCTCCGAGTGACTCCATCTTGATTTGAACGCTTGTATGTAAGTGTTCAAATATTTCAGATCTCACCGAGCCGGTTGGCTTCAGTACCACAATATAGTGTGGAATACTACCCCCTTCCTTGTTGTAAGAAGGGTCCTTTGATTATCACCTGCTGGGAATACAGCCTGTGAATTGTGTGAGGGGGAGACGTCTCGAATTTCCAATGTACACCTGGGATATTACATGTAGGATCCCGGAGTTCCCTTGCGAGTGTTGCTGAAACTCTTGAGATGACCCCCTACCGCACCTGAGTCCGCTTGTACGGCCCCAGCGTTATGCTGCGGACTTGGCAGAAGCCGTGAGGAGCTTCTGTTCCTGGGAATGAGCTGCTTGCTGCAGTCTTCTTCCCTTTCCTCTCCCCCTGGGCAGATATGACTGGCCTTCGCCCGCCTGCCCGTATGGGGACGAAAGGACTGAGACTGAAAAGACTGTGTCCTTTTCTGCCAATATGTGACTCGGGGTAACAAAAGGTGGATTTTTCAGCTGTTGCCATGGCCACCAGGTCCAATGGACCGCCCCTTTATACGGCAATACTTCCATATGCCGTCTGGAATCTGCCTCACCTGACCACTGTCGTGTCTTCGTCTGGCAGATATGTACATCACATTTACTCTTGATGCCAGAATGCAAATATGCCTCTGCGCATCACACATATATAGAAATGCATCCTTAAAATGCTCTATAGACAATAAAATCCTGTCCCTGTCAAGGGTATCAAAATTTTCAGTCAGGAAATCCGACCAAGCCCCCTCAGCGCTGCACATCCAGGCTGAGGCGATTGCTGGTCGTAGTATAACACCAGTATGTGTGTATATACTGTTATGATATTTTCCAGCTTCCTATCAGCTGGCTCCTTGAGGGCGGCCGTATCTGGAAACGGTAACGCCATGTTTTTTATAAGCGTGTGAGCGCCTTGTCCACCCTAAGGTGTGTTTTCCAACTCGCCCTTACTACTGGCGGGAAAAAAAGGGTATACCGCCCATAACTTTCTGTCGGAGGAACCCCACGTATCATCACACACTTCATTTAATTTATCTGATTCAGGCAAAACTACAAGTAGTTTATTCCCACCCTACAAAATACCCTTATTTGTGGTACTTGTGGTATCAGAAATACGTAACACCTCCTTCATTGCCCTTAACATGTAACTTGTGGCCCTAAAGGAAAAATACGTTTGTTTCTTCACCGTCGACACTGGGGTCAGTGTCCGTGTCAGTCGACCGACTGAGGTAAATGGGCGTTTTTACAAGCCCCTGACGGTGTCTGAGACGCCTGGACCGATACTAATTTGTCCGCCGGCTGTCTCATGTCGTCAACCGGCTTGCAGCGTGTTGACATTATCACGTAATTCCATAAGTAAGCCATCCATTCTGGTGTCGACTCCCTAGAGAGTGACATCACCATTACAGGCAATTTTCTCCGTCTCCTCACCAACATTTTCCTCATACATGTCGACACACACGTACCGACCTACAGCACACACATACAGGGAATGCTCTGATAGAGGACAGGACCCACTAGCCCTTTGGGGAGACAGAGGGAGAGTTTGCCAGCACACACCAAAAGCGCCATAATGTATATAACAACCCTAGAAGGTGTTGTTTCTATATATGGGCTCTTAATATATAATTATATCGCCATTTTATGCCCCCCTTCTCTTTAACCCTGTTTCTGTAGTGCAGGGGAGAGTGGGAGCCTTCCTCACCAGCGGAGCTGGTCAGGAAAATGGCGCTGAGTGCTGAGGAGAATAAGCTCCGCCCCTTTCACGGCGGGCTTTTCTCCCGGTTATTAGGAAAACTGGCCTGGGTTAAATACATACATATAGCCTTAATGGCTATATGTGATGTATTTATTTGCCTCTAAGGTAATCTATATTGCTGCCCAGGGCGCCCCCAGCAGCGCCCTGCACCCTCCGTGACCGAGATCAGTGAGCCGTGTAGCAACAATGGCGCACAGCTGCAGTGCTGTGCGCTACCTTCATGAAGACTGAGGAGTCTTCTGCCGCCTGTTTCCGGACCTCCGTTCTGCCGTTCTTCAGCGTCTGTAAGGGGGATCGGCGGCGCGGCTCCGGGACGAACCCCAGGCTGACCTGTGTTCCGACTCCCTCTGGAGCTCAGTGTCCAGTAGCCTAAAGCTTCAATCCTCCTGCACGCAGGTGAGTTGCAAGTCTCTCCCCTAAGTCCCTCGTTGCAGTGATCCTGTCGCCAGCAGGAATCACTGATTAGAAACCTAAAAAAAAACTTTTCTAAACAGCTCTTTAAGAGAGCCACCTAGATTGCACCCTCTCGGACGGGCACAAAAACCTAACTGAGGCTTGGAGGAGGGTCATAGGGGGAGGAGCCAGTACACACCATGTGACCTAAAAGCTTTTTTAGATGTGCCCTGTCTCCTGCGGAGCCCGCTATTCCCCATGGTCCTGACGGAGTCCCCAGCATCCACTAGGACGTTAGAGAAAATCTTATTTTCTCAAACGTCCTAGAGGATACTGGGACTCCGTAAGGACCATGGGGATTATACCAAAGCTCCCAAACGGGCGGGAGAGTGCGGATGACTCTGCAGCACCGATTGAGCAAACAGGAGGTCCTCCTCAGCCAGGGTATCAAACTTATAGAACTTTGCAAAGGTGTTTGACCCCGACCAAGTAGCAGCTCGGCACAGCTGTAGTGCAGAGTTCCCTCGGGCAGCCGCCCAAGAAGAGCCCACCTTCCTAGTGGAATGGGCCTTAACAGATTTTGGTAACGGCAATCCTGCCGTAGAATGCGCCTGCTGAATCATGTTACAGATCCAGCGAGCAATAGTCTGCTTTGAAGCAGGGCCGCCAACCTTGTTGGCTGCATACAGGACAAACAGTGCTTCTGTTTTTCTGATCCTAGCCGTTCTGGCCACGTAAATTTTCAAAGCCCTGACCACATCAAGGGACTCGGAATCCTCCAAGTCACGCATAGCCACAGGCACGACAATAGGTTGGTTCACATGAAAGGACGAGACCACCTTGGGCAGGAATTGAGGATGGGTCCGCAATTCCGCTCTATCCATATGGAAAACCAGATAGGGGCTTTTATGTGATAAAGCCGCCAATTCCGAAACTTGCCTAGCCGAAGCCAAGGCTAACAACATGACCACCTTCCAGGTGAGATATTTTAACTCCACTGTCTTAAGTGGCTCAAACCAATGTGACTTCAGAAAACTTAACACCACAATAAGGTCCCAAGGCGCCACCGGAGGTACAAAAGGAGGATGAATATGCAGTACTCCCTTCACAAAAGTCTGTACTTCAGGTAATGAGGCCAATTCCTTTTGAAAGAAAATCTGAACTTTAATGGAGCCTAATTTTAGGCTCAAATTCACTACAGTTTGTAGGAAGTGAAGAAAACAGCCCAGGTGAAATTCTTCCATAGGAGCATTCCTGGCCTCACACCAAGAAACATATTTTCTCCATATTCGGTGATAATGTTTAGATGTCATGTCCTTCCTAGCCTTTATTAGCGTAGGAATGACCTCACCCGGAATACCTTTTTCCGCTAGGATCCGGTGTTCAACCACCATGCCGTCAAACGCAGCAGCGGTAAGTCTTGGAACAGACAGGGACCTTGTTGTAACAGGTCCTGCCTTAGAGGAAGAGGCCACGGATCTTGTGTGAGCATTTCCTGCAGATCCGGATACCAGGTCCTTCGTGGCCAATCTGGAACAATGAGAATTGTTCTCACTCTTTTTCTTATTATCCTCAACACCTTGGGTAAGAGAGGAAGAGGAGGAAACACATACATATAGGTAATGACTACCTGTTCCAAGTGCAATAGAGTCCATAGCATCAAGGAGAGCGGTGTTCCGTGTGAGACGTCAGTCGGAGAGGATCCTCACCCGACTTCTATACCAGTTTGACCTTGGAAACGCTGCCCACCACCGGACAACACTCTCTCTCGTTGCTGCCCGACTGACGTCTCACACGGAACACTGTTCTCCTTGCTGCTACAGACTCTGTATTGCACTTGGAACAGGTAGTCATTTCCCGGACACTTGCTAAGTGAATACCGGAGTACAAGTTCTTTCACCTGTGTGTGCAACTATTGCTTTTATGAACTGAGTCTAGAGGAGTCTGCATACTAGTTATCTTTTATCTAGGGACTGTCTGGGCCCACTAGTAAAAATAAGTACAAGGCTTACTAAGAGGTGGAGCACGGCGCTGTCCTACAAAAATATGGGTGGACTAAGGGCCTAATTCAGTTGATCGCAGCAGCAAATTTGTTAGCAGTTAGGCAAAACCATGTGCACTGCAGGTGGGGCAGATGTAACATGTGCAGAGAGAGTTTGATTTGGGTGGAGTACGTTCATCCTGAAATCTAAATTGCAGTGTAAAAATAAAGCAGCCAGTATTTACCCTGCACAGAAACAAAATAACAAATCTAACTCTCCCTGCACATGTTACATCTGCCCCCCCTGCAGTACACATGGTTTTGCCCAACTGCTAACAAATTTGCTGCTGCGATCAACTCAGAATTACCCCCTAAGTACAATTTGGCAGCTATACAAATAATTTGTTATAAGATATATTACTATTAATTGATGTAATTTGCCGGCTATACTGGTACTATATTAAGGGTGCTTTTATAAGGAATGTTTTAATAAAAAATTTTAATATTGTGTATATATAATAAATTTTATATATTCTATTTTTTGTAAACCTCAATCAGATTACTCTACTGGGAGCTGCATACGATTGGTTATAGGTGCTCAGCACAATTATACATTTTTACAAGAATTTTTAGTGTTTTCGGTGTATTTAAATATACATAGTGTTCTTTTTTGCGGCTGAATTATTCTTGGGGCCCACGGCTGCGCGAGTGCGAGCTCCGCAGATCACACCCAGCACTGTGTTTTCTGAATTCTTACATATTTTATTCAATAGATTTAGTTGCCACAAAACCATGTCGACGCATGGTTCTTCATGATTTGTAGGGTTAGGCACTCGGGGAAGTGTTTGGGTTGGCCTAAAACATAAACACACAGTTTTTATCGAACATTTGAACCTGTCGGTCTAAGTCAATGTCAACCATTTTCGAAACAGTCAACCTTCAGACCCTGTTGACTTATTCGCAGTCGACCATCTGCTTTCATCCCTTTCCGGTCGATCTGATCATTCACACCCAACTGTAGCAGAGTTGAAGTAGTTTTGGTTAATTTCCCCGCCAAATGATCACTCTTCTGGATTAGTTACTGCACCAAATTTAGAGCTTATTAATTATTTGCTACATAACCCCCACATTGAAAAGACCCAACCATCAAAAGCCCAATTTTTATGTATACATTTTTAGAGACTGAGCCCTCGGACACCAGTTTGTGGTCCTCAGTGATTGAGCTGGCGGAGAATGTTTCCCCAGAATGGGCCTTAGTATACAAAAACCAGGGCGCAATATAACATTGTATCCTACACAATAGATGAAAAGGATTTCTTACAGTCTAACGGCGTATCCCTCTTGCTTTCCTCAGGGAGTCTTCATCGCTCTAGTTGGATGTCTCTTGGACAAAAAGGTGAGCGACTAAATTGGGCTTCTGTCTAGTGATAACATCTAAACATGACTATGAGGAAAACGGACTAAGCTCCCCTCAATTACAGCCGCAGAGTAACCCCACCACATCTTATGTAAGGGGTGTGCATAATATATTTATTTTCCCAATAGGTGATGGCAGCGATTTCCAAAAGATTTAGAAAACTCCAAAAGGTGTTCCCTTTTATGGCCTGCTGCGAGGGGAACTCCTACAGACTGGTAAGGACACCGCCAGCTATCTGAGATAAGTTATCTGCAGCTCGCTTAGCCCTTATGTCCATAATTACGTCTATCCTGAAAGACGACTTGATATTGTATTCTGATTAGTTTCCTGAAATTCTGTAGCACTGAGGAACCGAGGATCAGAACATAATCACCAGCCTGTTCGCTCCTACCCCTGTGGACCAGCCACTTAGACTTGGCCCACCTTTGTTCACCCTGTAGTCACCCCTCTGTTAACTCTGTCAATTCTCCAACACGGAGGGGCAGTGGGTTTTACCACACCATACAGCTTGTGGCAGCCGTTCAATGCTCTCAATGTAACAGTGGTCAGGCCACGAATCGCCCCATCAAACCCTTCTCCAGCAAGACAATAATAAGTTGTTACAGAGACGCAGAGGTGGTACCTAAAGAATGACGGGCACAAGAGACACTAATATCCTTGAGGCAGGTCTTTGTCCTTCGGGGTCAGGCTAGAATTCTGTTTTACGATTACAGGCAAGAATAGGTCAGAGACCACCATTCAGATGTATTCTCACTCCCATACATAAGCCCAGATATGTTTCTTTGTGCATCACGGAAGCAAGATGTAAAGTGACACGGCTTGTTTTGTCTTCCATCATCTTCGCAGGACTCCAGCAATGAGCAGGAAAGTGTGGAGACTTACAGATCGATAGGAAACCACTGACATGACTGCAGATATCGAGCACTATTACTGGCATCCTGGTGCCCACAGTCCTGGCTGCCTGGTGTACAATGCGGGGACCTTTGCGGCTAAAAGACGGATATGAGATAATGACGGAAGAGTGTGTGTGGGAGAGATGTGTAATCTTTTATTGTGTGCAAATTCCACTGGAGAAACATTATAAACCAGTGTTGACCTCAGATAAAATGGCTCCTTCTTAGCTACAGGTGGAACTACCTGTCCTCTAATATACAGGTGTGACCTGGTGGTAGTTGTAAAGACCTAGACACACCGGCTGAATAAAACTATTACACAGCCACAAGCAAATGGAAAGTTCTGTGCATCCTATTGCAAAGTGTGACCTACAGTGACGGCCAGTGGGTGACACAAAAATATAGTTCTTAGTCCGCATTGGAACCTACTTTTGCATAATAAAACCAAGGCACAATTAACAAATTACTTATTTTTTTATTAATTTATGTTTTTATTAACTCTTAAATGCTGTATTCTGGTTATCTCACCTCCTGGCAGGGGGGAGCTGCAACACACTTGGTTATCAAAACTGTTATTCATTAACGTACAAGCTCATTCTCAGACACGCGTGTGTTCTGCGGGTTTTATAAAACTTGCACCAGGATAAGTGCCCGTTCCTTCCATGCAGCATAAAGAATCGCGGGACCGCCTCAGGGTTAGACCGCGGGGGGCGCCAGCAGCGCCTGCAGTGTGCGCGCCGTACAAATCAGCAATTCATTTTCAAACAACAGACAAGGCAACTAAAAATATTTACAGTGCTGCGAGACTATCCTCAGCTGGAGGGACACATTGTGAGTTATTAGTGCATTGCTCTGGCGATTAAGGCTGGTACGTTACATGAAGCTTCGGATTACTGGGGGTATAGTTCTACAATCATTCCGTGTCCCTAAAAAAGGAAAAGGAAAAAAAGAAAATTATCCGTCAACAAACAAACAATTATAAGACACAAACATGTACACACTAGGACCAAGTGACGTCACATAGGGACTAGATCCGAGTAGGGAGCAAAGCAAGAACAAGTAACTCTGCCCCTGGACAATCCCTGCCGCACTGCAACGCTGGAAAGAATTGTTATTCTGCTTGCAGGGTAAATACTGGTAGATATATTCTTAAGCTGGATGTACACTAGACAGGTCAGTGAACCCGCAGTCAAAACAACAGATTGGTGTGTACACTTGCCTCAATCCGCAAATCAGCTGCTCAATGTGTCGCCCTCTTATCTAGCTGGGCCGGCCTTGAATTTGCCCACCCAGCTGCGACGGAGGTCCGTGCAGCAAGTGTACGGGCTGCGCAGCCAATGCGATATGTCTTATTTACATCGTTTACAGACATATTGGGGGGTACACCCATCGAGGGGCTCACGATATACCAGCCGTGCGCTCGAACGCAGGATATATATCACCCAGTGTGTACTCTGCAATTTAGGATCTGAGATAGCCCCTACCTGCACGTTACATCTGCCCCCACCTGCAGCGCTGCAAGGTGTGTACAGGTGAAAAGTTACTGGCTTTATATTCAGCCCCATAATAACCAAATATTCATGAATTCCAGATTATTATCAGATACAAGTCCAGTTTGAAAAAAGAAAAAATAAGATTTTACTTACCGATAAATCTATTTCTCGTAGTCCGTAGTGGATGCTGGGGACTCCGTCAGGACCATGGGGATTAGCGGCTCCGCAGGAGACAGGGCACAAAAATAAAGCTTTAGGATCAGGTGGTGTGCACTGGCTCCTCCCCCTATGACCCTCCTCCAAGCCTCAGTTAGGATACTGTGCCCGGACGAGCGTACACAATAAGGAAGGATTTTGAATCCCGGGTAAGACTCATACCAGCCACACCAATCACACCAATCACACCGTACAACTTGTGATCTGAACCCAGTTAACAGTATGACAACGTAGGAGCCTCTGAACAGACGGCTCACAACAAGAAACAACCCGATTTTTTTGTAACAATAACTATGTACAAGTATTGCAGACAATCCGCACTTGGGATGGGCGCCCAGCATCCACTACGGACTACGAGAAATAGATTTATCGGTAAGTAAAATCTTATTTTCTCTAACGTCCTAGTGGATGCTGGGGACTCCGTCAGGACCATGGGGATTATACCAAAGCTCCCAAACGGGCGGGAGAGTGCGGATGACTCTGCAGCACCGAATGAGAGAACTCCAGGTCCTCTTTAGCCAGGGTATCAAATTTGTAGAATTTTACAAACGTGTTCTCCCCCGACCACGTAGCTGCTCGGCAGAGTTGTAATGCCGAGACCCCTCGGGCAGCCGCCCAGGATGAGCCCACCTTCCTTGTGGAATGGGCCTTGACAGATTTAGGCTGTGGCAGGCCTGCCACAGAATGTGCAAGTTGAATTGTGCTACAAATCCAACGAGCAATCGTCTGCTTAGAAGCAGGAGCACCCAGCTTGTTGGGTGCATACAGTATAAACAGCGAGTCAGATTTTCTGACTCCAGCCGTCCTTGAAATATATATTTTCAATGCCCTGACAACGTCCAGCAACTTGGAATCCTCCAAATCGCTAGTAGCCGCAGGCACCACAATAGGCTGGTTCAGGTGAAACGCTGACACCACCTTAGGCAGAAAATGAGGACGCGTCCGCAGTTCTGCCCTGTCCGAATGGAAAATCAGATATGGGCTTTTATACGATAAAGCCGCCAATTCTGACACTCTCCTGGCTGAAGCCAGGGCCAGTAGCATGGTTACTTTCCATGTAAGATATTTCAAATCCGCCGATTTGAGTGGCTCAAACCAATGGGATTTGAGAAAATCCAAAACTACATTAAGGTCCCACGGAGCCACTGGGGGCACAACCGGGGGCTGTATATGTAGTACTCCTTTTACAAAAGTCTGGACTTCAGGAACTGAAGCCAATTCTTTCTGGAAGAAAATCGACAGGGCCGAAATTTGAACCTTAATGGACCCCAACTTGAGGCCCATAGACAATCCTGTTTGTAGGAAATGTAGGAATCGACCCAATTGAAATTCCTCCGTGGGGGCCTTCCTGGCCTCACACCACGCAACATATTTTCTCCAAATGCGGTGATAATGTTGTGCAGTCACCTCCTTCCTGGCTTTAACCAGTGTAGGAATGACCTCTTCTGGAATGCCTTTTTCCCTTAGAATTCGGCGTTCAACCGCCACGCCGTCAAACGCAGCCGCGGTAAGTCTTGGAATAGACACGGTCCCTGCTGAATCAGGTCCCGTCTTAGAGGTAGAGGCCACGGATTTTCCGTGAGCATCTCCTGAAGTTCCGGGTACCAAGTTCTTCTTGGCCAATCCGGAGCCACGAGTATCGTTCTTACTCCCCTTTGCCGTATAATTCTCAGTACTTTGGGTATGAGAGGCAGAGGAGGAAACACATACACTGACTGGAACACCCACGGTGTTACCAGAGCGTCCACAGCTATTGCCTGAGGGTCTCTTGACCTGGCGCAATACCTGTCCAGTTTTTTGTTGAGGCGAGACGCCATCATATCCACCCTTGGTTTTTCCCAACGGTTCACAATCATGTGGAAGACTTCTGGATGAAGTCCCCACTCTCCCGGGTGTAGATCGTGTCTGCTGAGGAAGTCTGCTTCCCAGTTGTCCACTCCCGGAATGAACACTGCTGACAGTGCTATCACATGATCTTCCGCCCAGCGAAGAATCCTTGCAGCTTCTGCCATTGCTCTCCTGCTTCTTGTGCCGCCCTGTCTGTTTACGTGGGCGACTGCCGTGATGTTGTCCGACTGGATCAACACCGGCTGACCCTGAAGCAGGGGTTTTGCCAGGCTTAGAGCATTGTAAATCGCTCTTAGCTCCAGTATATTTATGTGAAGAGACATCTCCAGGCTTGACCATACTCCCTGGAAGTTTCTTCCCTGTGTGACCGCTCCCCAGCCTCTCAGACTGGCATCCGTGGTCACCAGGACCCAGTCCTGTATGCCGAATCTGCGGCCTTCTAACAGATGAGCACTCTGTAACCACCACAGAAGAGACACCCTTGTCCGTGGCGACAAGGTTATCCGCTGATGCATCTGCAGATGCGATCCGGACCATTTGTCCAGCAGATCCCACTGAAAAGTTCGTGCGTGGAATCTGCCGAATGGGATTGCTTCGTAAGAAGCCACCATCTTTCTCAGGACTCTTGTGCATTGATGCACAGACACTTTTCCTGGTTTTAGGAGGTTCCTGACAAGTTCGGATAACTCCTTGGCTTTCTCCTCCGGAAGAAACACCTTTTTCTGAACCGTGTCCAGAATCATTCCCAGGAACAGCAGACGTGTTGTCGGGGTCAACTGAGATTTTGGAAAATTCAGAATCCACCCGTGTTGTTGCAGCACTACTTGGGTTAGTGCTACTCCGTCCTCCAGCTGTTCTCTGGACCTTGCCCTTATCAGGAGATCGTCCAAGTAAGGGATAATTAATATGCCTCTTCTTCGCAGAAGAATCATCATTTCGGCCATTACCTTGGTAAAGACCCGAGGTGCCGTGGACAATCCAAACGGCAGCGTCTGAAACTGATAATGACAGTTTTGCACCACGAACCTGAGGTACCCTTGATGTGAAGGGCAAATTGGGACATGCAGGTAAGCATCTTTTATGTCCAGGGACACCATAAAGTCCCCTTCTTCCAGATTCGCTATCACTGCTCTGAGTGATTCCATCTTGAACTTGAATTTTTGTATGTACAGGTTCAAAGATTTCAGATTTAGAATAGGTCTTACCGAGCCGTCCGGCTTCGGTACCACAAATAGCGTGGAGTAATACCCCTTTTCCTGTTGTAGGAGGGGTACCTTGACTATCACCTGCTGAGAAAACAGCTTGTGAATGGCTTCCAATACCGTCGCCCTGTCTGAGGGAGACGTTGGCAAAGCAGACTTTAGGAACCGGCGAGGGGGAGACTTCTCGAATTCCAACCTGTAACCCTGAGATACTACCTGCAGGATCCAGGGGTCCACCTGTGAGCAAGCCCACTGCGCGCTGAAATTCTTGAGTCGACCCCCCACCGTTCCTGAGTCCGCTTGTAAAGCCCCAGCGTCATGCTGAGGGCTTTGCAGAACCCGCGGAGGGCTTCTGTTCCTGGGAAGGAGCTGCTTGCTGCCCTCTCTTACCCTTTCCTCTGCCTCGGGGCAGATATGACTGTCCTTTTGCCCGCTTCTTATAGGACCGAAAGGACTGCGGCTGAAAAGACGGTGTCTTTTTCTGTTGGGAGGGGGTCCGAGGTAAAAAGGTGGATTTCCCGGCAGTTGCCGTGGCCACCAAATCCGATAGACCGACGCCAAATAATTCCTCCCCTTTATACGGCAATACTTCCATATGCCGCTTGGAATCCGCATCACCTGACCACTGTCGTGTCAATAAACTTCTTCTGGCAGATATGGACATCGCACTTACTCTCGATGCCAGAGTGCAAATATCCCTCTGAGCATCTCGCATATAAAGAAAAGCATCCTTTAATTGCTCTAAAGTCTGTAAAATACTGTCCCTATCCAGGGTATCAATATTTTCAGTCAGGGAATCCGACCAGACCACCCCAGCACTGCACATCCAGGCTGAGGCGATGGCTGGTCGCAGTATAACACCAGTATGTGTGTATATACTTTTTAGGGTAGTTTCCAGCCTCCTATCAGCTGGATCCTTGAGGGCGGCCGTATCAGGAGACGGTAACGCCACTTGTTTTGATAAGCGTGTGAGCGCCTTATCCACCTTAGGGGGTGTTTCCCAGCGCGCCCTAACCTCTGGCGGGAAAGGGTATAATGCCAATAACTTTTTTGAAATTAGCACTTTTCTATCTGGGTTAACCCACGCTTCATCACATACATCATTCAATTCCTCTGATTCAGGAAAAACTACAGGTAGTTTTTTCACCCCCCACATAATACCCCTTTTTCTGGTACTTGTAGTATCAGAGATATGCAAAGCCTCCTTCATTGCCGTGATCATATAACGTGTGGCCCTACTGGAAAATACGTTTGTTTCTTCACCGTCGACACTAGATTCAGTGTCCGTGTCTGGGTCTGTGTCGACCGACTGAGGTAAAGGGCGTTTTACAGCCCCTGACGGTGTCTGAGACGCCTGGGCAGGTACTAACTGGTTTTCCGGCCGTCTCATGTCGTCAACTGATTTTTGTAATGTGCTGACATTATCACGTAATTCCATAAACAAAGCCATCCATTCCGGTGTCGACTCCCTGGGGGGTGACATCACCATTACCGGCAATTGCTCTGCCTCCACACCAACATCGTCCTCATACATGTCGACACACACGTACCGACACACAGCAGACACACAGGGAATGCTCTATTGAAGACAGGACCCCACTAGCCCTTTGGGGAGACAGAGGGAGAGTTTGCCAGCACACACCCAAGCGCTATAATATATATGGGAACAACCCTATATAAGTGTTGCATCCTTATAGCAGCTTAAATATAGTAATATCGCCAAAAAAAAGTGCCCCCCCTCTCTGTTTTACCCTGTTTCTGTAGTGCAGTGCAGGGGAGAGTCCTGGGAGCCTTCCTCACAGCGGAGCTGAGCAGGAAAATGGCGCTGTGTGCTGAGGAAAATAAGCACCGCCCCCTATTTCGGCGGGCTCTTCTCCGGAGTTTGTGAGATCTGGCAGGGGTTAAATACATCCATATAGCCTCAAGGGCTATATGTGATGTCTTTTTTAGCCATAAAAAGGTATTATACATTGCTGCCCAGGGCGCCCCCCCAGCGCCCTGCACCCTCCGTGACCGCTGTGTGAAGTGTGCTGACAACAATGGCGCACAGCTGCAGTGCTGTGCGCTACCTCAGGAAGACTGAAAAGTCTTCTGCCGCCTGCTTCTGGACCTCTTCCATCTTCGGCATCTGCAAGGGGGGTCGGCGGCGCGGCTCCGGGACCGGACTCCATGGCTGGGCCTGTGTTCGATCCCTCTGGAGCTAATGGTGTCCAGTAGCCGAAGAAGCCAATCCATCCTGCACGCAGGTGAGTTGACTTCTCTCCCCTAAGTCCCTCGTTGCAGTGAACCTGTTGCCAGCAGGACTCACTGAAAATAAAAAACCTAAAAACTTTTTCTAAGCAGCTCTTTAGGAGAGCCACCTAGATTGCACCCTGCTTGGACGGGCACAAAAACCTAACTGAGGCTTGGAGGAGGGTCATAGGGGGAGGAGCCAGTGCACACCACCTGATCCTAAAGCTTTATTTTTGTGCCCCGTCTCCTGCGGAGCCGCTAATCCCCATGGTCCTGACGGAGTCCCCAGCATCCACTAGGACGTTAGAGAAAACACAATCACAATGCATCGGCACAGATCTCAGGGGGGGATATGTCCCTATTCCCAGACTGCGCAGCCACATAGATTATATTCCATATACTTGCCAAATAAGTAAGTCCCAAATGTCATTATTTATCATTATAGGTAGTGATGTCAAATGTAAACGAAAAGGACCAATTAGGATTTTTCTTTATTCATTTTAAGTAAAAGATACTCCCTTGTCCCCTTATTAAGAGGTCAGAACCTCTCCGGCACCCTATACTTTGTATCATGTATGCTTATATTGTGCATAGACAGAAGACACTACTACTACATGGCCGGTACACCTGCCCCCACAGACCGGTGCCGAGGACGTTTCTCTAACCGCTACAGATATAAACACGCAGCAACAAGAGCCCCATACATAAAGTACTAGGAGTCTGGAGAGAGGGCCTGCAGGTGGCACTAGTGAGTATTACTACTACAGGGGAATACGCCGCCGCAGGAAAGCCGGTCACAGGCACTTATGGACGGTGTTACAGTAACTGTATAAATTCCCATGCTGCGTACTGGCAGATGGAGACTATTCCAGAGCTGTAACAGCACGGGGGGACTGCATGTACACAGCTGCGCTAGAATATGCGCACGCTGAGTAACACGGGTAATTTACAAGCAAATCAACAGAACAAATGAGACTATCAGAGGCGAAACGCGTTAGTGGTAAGAATGACCACCTGTCACTGACCAAGACTTTGGAGGTCTCCGTTTACTGTGCATAAGACCCAGCTACAAGCTTACTGCCATCTGCAGCAGCGGTAATGCCACGACGTGAGCTCACGCCGGAACACCTCTTCTGCTAAGCGGCATATCACACACTGGGACTGACTGAGGCCTCTCATCACGCAGATCCTCACCGAGGGACACCCTGCTTTCATGCCAGACATCTAACTGGGAAATAGTACTCCTTAGTGTAAGTTTTGGGTCATCACGAGACACATGACTATTTTTAGGACTGTTTTAGGTTCACTCATTTTGGACGGGCTGGTAACTAGTAGACAATGTTCCTATACAGTGTATTAGAGGGCACTGTATACCCCTCCCCCTTCTTTATCAGCAGCCTCCACATAGCGCTAGAGACCTTGTCCTTGGATCGCGTTGGGCACAGCGGAACAGAAATCCAATGTATCACAACGGCGCACTCACCTGTCCTCCTGCGGCACAGGCCGCCACCAGCCCATACTGTCCTCCCTCTTTCTTCAGCCGGTGAGCCGCAGCCATGACCAGCCGGCAGCCGGTAGCTCCAAATGGGTGACCCAGCGACAGGGATCCACCCCAAGAATTAAACTTCTCCAGGGGAGGGGCGCCCACCTGAGAAACACAAGCAGTTTCCACGTGTTACCTTCACTTAATAATGGCTACAAAGCAGATTAGAGCTGTCCGATCAGTAGGCATCGGTACATCTGGCTGGCGTACCCACCTTATTCTTCCGGCCCATGTAGTTCTGTGCAAACCAGTCCGACTCCATCGCTTTCAGGTTGGCCATGATCTGCCCCTGGAGACAGAACAGAGACTCAGTTTTCCATATCAGAGGACGGAGCATTACTCAGAGGCAGGCCTGAGGGTGTACAATGTAGTACTGTCGCAGTCCTCCCTACAGTCCGCCCTGCATGGGGTGTGGATCTAGGACAGTGACCAGTCCAGCAAAATCTAATACTGAAACACACCTAGAACATGAACGTAGCATTTGCGGGTGACAGGGGTGGCTGGCAAGCTTTCACCGGGTACCCCATCCGCCAGCCCCCGATTGCACTTCATTTCTGTTTTGTTACATAGCACTGAGTAAAACGCACTAGAGGCAGCCAGATTCCACGGAGATCTAGAACTGCGCCCCCTGCTGCCCACACCAGACGCAATGTGACACTGTGTGTGTACAGGACGCAGGCAGCGCTCACGTTACACAAAAGGAAGGTGGAACATTGGCTTTGCCAAATACAGGCTGAGGCAGAAAAAACTCCCAGATTTTAAAGGTTAACAAAAGGCATGGTAAGGGCTATTCAAAATGTTAGTGCATAGGGTGAATTCAATAGTACGCGGTAATTTTTCAGGCAGTAAAAACAGGACTTTACTGCAACTTTTTTGGGGGGCAATTCAATTAGAGCCCGTAATTAACACCCAAAAAAGTACCTGTTTTCAGGTGAAAACACACAGGATCTAGGATAAGTTCACGGGCCTATGTGTTTTCACGGTCCCAGTAAGTGCTGCATTGTTCTGCCATCGGGGCTAAATGGACTGCCCCAGGAGGATCAGTCTGCCCATGGTAAATTACTGGTTGCAATTGAATTCTCATAGTCAGAAAGTGTAAGTAATAGTTTGTTTTCAGTCGGTTTTGAATACGATATGGTCATTTCCTGGCGTACAGCAGCCTTCAGCTCATTATTGGTTCTTGGTGTGAGTGTGTGTGTAGACTTCGGCTGTCAGACGGCCCCGTTGGCTGTACAGAGGCCTCTTATGAAGCTTTGTCAGGAAATTGCAGCGTTAACGCCGGAAATGAGCCGCCGAGTGATGCGAAACGTCAGAAAACAACCACAAATGCGCCATCTGGGCGATATCACATTCATAACCAACTGAGAATAAACTGTATTCCAGGCACTGCTAGATTATGTACTAACATTCTAGATTGAAATGGGTGACAGACAGGAATACAGAAAGTGTTATCTTACAGCGAAGGCTTCGTGGAACTCGAAGACGTCTATGTCAGCCAGGGTCAGCCCGGCCCTCTCCAGCACTTTGGGGGTAGCGTAGGTCGGGCTGAAAGACAATATACACTGTTTACAGACAGCGGAGGATGGCTACTGGGCAGCAAACTTACTCATGTTCCTATGTAGAGGACAATTCACTCTTTCATCACATTGACGTTCATTTATTTAATTTCCAAAAAATAAGAATTTACTTACCGATAATTCTATTTCTCGGAGTCCGTAGTGGATGCTGGGGTTCCTGAAAGGACCATGGAGGATAGCGGCTCCGCAGGAGACAGGGCACAAAAAGTAAAGCTTTTACAGGTCAGGTGGTGTGCACTGGCTCCTCCCCCTATGACCCTCCTCCAGACTCCAGTTAGGTACTGTGCCCGGACGAGCGTACACAATAAGGGAGGATTTTGAATCCCGGGTAAGACTCATACCAGCCACACCAATCACACCGTACAACTTGTGATCTAAACCCAGTTAACAGTATGATAACAGAGGAGCCTCTGAAAGATGGCTCCCTAAACAAAATAACCCGAAATAGTTAACAATAACTATGTACAAGTCTTGCAGATAATCCGCACTTGGGATGGGCGCCCAGCATCCACTACGGACTCCGAGAAATAGAATTATCGGTAAGTAAATTCTTATTTTCTCTATCGTCCTAAGTGGATGCTGGGGTTCCTGAAAGGACCATGGGGATTATACCAAAGCTCCCAAACGGGCGGGAGAGTGCGGATGACTCTGCAGCACCGAATGAGAGAACTCCAGGTCCTCTTTTGCCAGGGTATCAAATTTGTAAAATTTTACAAACGTGTTCTCCCCTGACCACGTAGCTGCTCGGCAGAGTTGTAATGCCGAGACCCCTCGGGCAGCCGCCCAGGATGAGCCCACCTTCCTTGTGGAATGGGCCTTAACAGAATTAGGCTGTGGTAGGCCTGCCACAGAATGTGCAAGTTGAATCGTGTTACAAATCCAACGAGCAATCGACTGCTTAGAAGCAGGTGCACCCAACTTGTTGGGTGCATACAGTATAAACAGCGAGTCAGATTTTCTGACTCCAGCCGTCCTTGAAATGTATATCTTTAAAGCTCTGACAACGTCCAACAACTTGGAGTCTTCCAAGTCGTTTGTAGCCGCAGGCACTACAATAGGCTGGTTCAGGTGAAACGCTGACACCACCTTCGGGAGAAAATGCGGACGCGTCCGCAGCTCTGCCCTATCTGAATGGAAAATTAAATAAGGACTTTTATAAGATAAAGCCGCCAGTTCTGATACTCTCCTGGCCGAAGCCAGGGCCAGTAACATAGTCACTTTCCATGTGAGATATTTCAAATCCACCTTCTTAAGTGGTTCAAACCAATGGGATTTGAGGAAATCTAAAACTACATTTAGATCCCACGGTGCCACCGGAGGCACCACAGGAGGCTGTATATGCAGTACTCCTTTGACAAAAGTCTGGACCTCAGGAACTGAGGCCAATTCTTTTTGGAAGAATATAGACAGGGCCGAAATTTGAACCTTAATAGATCCCAATTTGAGACCCATAGACAATCCTGATTGCAGGAAATGTAGGAAACGACCCAGTTGAAATTCCTCCGTCGGAGCATTCCGACCCTCGCACCATGCCACATATTTCCGCCAAATGCGGTGATAATGCTTTGCGGTGACTTCTTTCCTTGCCTTAATCAAGGTAGGAATGACTTCTTCAGGAATGCCTTTTTCTTTTAGAATCTGGCGTTCAACCGCCATGCCGTCAAACGCAGCCGCGGTAAGTCTTGAAAAAGACAAGGACCCTGCTGAGGCAGGTCCCTTCTCAGAGGTAGAGGCCACGGATCGTCCGTGACCATCTCTTGAAGTTCCGGGTACCAAGTCCTTCTTGGCCAATCCGGAGCCACTAGTATCGTTCTTACTCCTCTTTGCCGTATAATCCTCAATACCTTTGGTATGAGAGGCAGAGGAGGAAACACATATACCGACTGGTACACCCAAGGTGTTACCAGCGCATCCACAGCTATTGCCTGCGGATCTCTTGACCTGGCGCAATACCTGTCCAGTTTTTTGTTGAGGCGAGACGCCATCATGTCCACCATTGGTTTTTCCCAACGGTTTATTATCATGAGGAAAACTTCTGAATGAAGTCCCCACTCTCCCGGGTGAAGATCGTGTCTGCTGAGGAAGTCTGCTTCCCAGTTGTCCACGCCCGGGATGAATACTGCTATCACGTGATTCTCCGCCCAGCGAAGGATCCTGGCAGCTTCTGCCATTGCACTCCTGCTTCTTGTGCCGCCCTGTCTGTTTACATGGGCGACTGCCGTGATGTTGTCCGACTGGATCAACACCGGTCTTCCTTGAAGCAGAGGTTCCGCCTGGTTTAGAGCATTGTAGATTGCTCCTAGTTCCAGAATGTTTATGTGAAGAGACTTTTCCAGGCTCGTCCACACTCCCTGGAAGTTTCTTCCCTGTGTGACTGCTCCCCAGCCTCTCAGGCTGGCGTCCGTGGTCACCAGGATCCAATCCTGTATGCCGAATCTGCGGCCCTCCAGTAGATGAGCCTCCTGCAACCACCACAGAAGAGATACCCTTGTCCTTGGAGACAGGGTTATCCGCTGATGCATCTGAAGATGCGATCCGGACCATTCGTCCAGCAAATCTCCCTGAAAATGTTTTGCGTGAGATCTGCCGAATGGAATCGCTTCGTAAGAAGCCACCATTTTTCCCAGGCCTCCTGTGCATTAATGCACTGATACTTGGCCTGGTTTTAGGAGGTTTCTGACTAGGTCGGATAACTCCCTGGCTTTCCCCTCCAGGAGAAATACCTTTTTCTGGACTATGCCCAGAATCATTCCTGGGAACAGCAGACGTATCATCGGAAAAAACAGCTGCGATTTTTGGAATATTTAGAATCCACTCGTGCTATCGTAGAACTACTTTAGATAGTTCTTTTCCGACCTCCAACTGTTCTCTGGAACTTGCCCCTTTCAGGATATCGTCCAAGTAAGGGATAATTAAGATGCCCTTTTCTTTGAAGAGAGTCATCTTTTCGGCCATTACCTTGGTAAAGGCCCGGGGTGCCGTGGATAATTCAACGGCAACTTTTGAAACTGATATTGACAGTTCTGTATCACGAACCCGATGTACCCTTGTTGAGAAGGGCAAATTTGGACATGGAGGTAATCCTTGATGTCCAGGGACACCATATAGTCCCCTTCTTTCCGGTTCGCTATCACTGCTCTGAGTGACTCCATCTTGATTTGAACCTTTATGTAAGTGTTCAAAGATTTCAGATTTAGACTATGTCTCACCAAGCCGTCTGGCTTCAGTACCACCATATAGTGTGGAAGACTAATACCCTTTTCCTTGTTGTAGGAGGGGTACTTTGATTATCACCTGCTGGAAATACAGCTTGTGAATTTTTCCCAATACTGCCTCCCTGTTGGAGGGAGCCGTTGGTAACGCAGACTTCAGGAACCTGCGAGGAAAAGATGTCTCGACTCTCCAATCTGTACCCCTGGGATAATACTAGTACGATCCAGGGGTCAACTTGCGAGTGATCCCACTGCGCGTTGAGACTCTTGAGACTACACCCCCACCTAACCTGAGTCCGCTTACACGGCCCCAGCGTCATGCTGGGGACTTGGCAGACGCGGTGGAAGGCTTCCTTTCCTGGGAAGGAGCTGTCTGCTGCAGTCTACTTCCCTTTCCTCTATGTCTGGGCAGATATGACTGGCCTTTTGCCCGCTTGCCCTCATGGGAACGGAAGGATTGAGGCTGAAAAGACGGTGTCTGTTTCTGCTGAGATGTAACTTGGGGTAAAAAGGTTGGATTTCCAGCTGTTGCCGAGACCCCCAGGTCCGTTGGACCGACCCCAAATAACTCTTTCCCTTTATACGGCCATACTTCCATGTGTCGTATGGGATATGTATCACCTGACCACTGTCGTGTCCATGACATCTTCTGGGAGATATGGATCACGCACTTATTTTGATGCCAGAGTGCACATATCCCTCTGTGCATCTCGCATACATAAATATATAATGCATCCTATTAAATGCTCTATATCAATCAAATATTTTCAGTCAGGGAAACCGACCAAGCCAACCCAGCACTGCATCTCCAGGCTGATGGCGATCGCTGGTCGCAGTATAACCACCTTATGTGTGTATATACTTTTTAGGATATTTTTCCAGCTGCCTATCAGCTGGCTCCTTGAGGGCGGCCGTATCTGGAGACGGTAACGCCACTTGATAAGCGTGTGAGCGCCTTATTCATTCCCAACGCGCCCTAACTTCTGGCGGGAAAGGGTATAACGCCAATATTTGCTATCGGGGTAAACCCACGCATCATCACACACTTTATTTTATTTTATCTGATTCAGGAAAAACTACAGGTAGTTTTTTCACTCCCACATAATACCCTTTTTTTTTTTTTTTTTTTTTTTTTTTTTGTGGTACTTGTAGTATCAGAAATATGTAACACCTCCTTCATTGCCCTTAACGTGTGGCCCTAATAAGGAATACGTTTGTTTATTCACCGTCGACACTGGATTCAGTGTCGGTGTCTGTGTCTGTGTCGACCGACTGAGGTAAATGGGCGTTATTAAAAACCCCTGACGGTGTTTCTGAGACGCCTGGACCTGTACTAATTGTTTGTCGGCCGTCTCATGTCGTCAACCGACCTTGCAGCGTGTTGACATTCTCACGTAATTCCCTAAATAAGCCATCCATACCGGTGTCGACTCCCTAGAGAGTGACATCACCATCATAGGCAATTGCTCCGCCTCCTCCAACATCGTCCTCATACATGTCGACACACACGTACCGACACACAGCACACACACCGGGAATGCTCTGACAGAGGACAGGACCCCACTAGCCCTTTGGAGAGACAGAGGGAGAGTTTGCCAGCACACACCAAAAAAAAAAACGCTATAATTACATAGGGACAACCTTATATAAGTGTTTCTCCCTTATAGCATCTTTAATATATTTATATCGCCAATTTAGTGCCCCCCCTCTCTGTTTAAACCCTGTTTCTGTAGTGCAGTGCAGGGGAGAGCCTGGGAGCCTTCTCTCCAGCCTTTCTGTGAGAGAAAATGGCGCTGTGTGCTGAGGAGATAGGCCCCGCCCCTTTTTCGGCGGGCTCGTCTCCCGCTATTTATTGTATTTAGGCAGGGGTTAAATATCTCCATATAGCCTCTGGGGGCTATATGTGAGGTATTTTTAGCCTTATATAGGTTTACATTTGCCTCCCAGGGCGCCCCCCCCCAGCGCCCTGCACCCTCAGTGACTGCCGTGTGAAGTGTGCTGAGAGGAAAATGGCGCACAGCTGCAGTGCTGTGCGCTACCTTTAGAAGACTGCAGGAGTCTTCAGCCGCCGATTCTGGACCTCTTCTTGCTTCAGCATCTGCGAGGGGGCCGGCGGCGAGGCTCCGGTGACCATCCAGGCTGTACCTGTGATCGTCCCTCTGGAGCTTCATGTCCAGTAGCCAAGAAGCCAATCCATCCTGCACGCAGGTGAGTTCACTTCTCCTCCCCTCTGTCCCTCGTTGCAGTGATCCTGTTGCCAGCAGGAATCACTGTAAAATAAAAAACCTAAGCTAAACTTCTCTAAGCAGCTCTTTATGAGAGCCACCTAGAATTGCACCCTTCTCGGCCGGGCACAAAAATCTAACTGGAGTCTGGAGGAGGGTCATAGGGGGAGGAGCCAGTGCACACCACCTGACCTGTAAAAGCTTTACTTTTTGTGCCCT
Organism: Pseudophryne corroboree; assembly: GCF_028390025.1. Lineage (NCBI taxonomy): Eukaryota > Metazoa > Chordata > Amphibia > Anura > Myobatrachidae > Pseudophryne > Pseudophryne corroboree. Next base: position 33,889,551 of record NC_086447.1, on the reverse strand, counting down.
GTCTCCTGCGGAGCCGCTATCCTCCATGGTCCTTTCAGGAACCCCAGCATCCACTTAGGACGATAGAGAAATTTATAATTTACATATAAACTAGAAGAATTTTCTTGTCACCTATAAAATCTCTATGACTCCATCACCCTTGTGATAAACAAATCTGCACAAATAAGGGGTTGGGAATCACTACCAGCATTATCCAGTAGGTGTCACTATTGCTCAGAAAAAGTGAAATACATAAGATGCTATTTTATTTATTACTTTTTACCAGTTATTTATTTAGCTCACACACATTCTGCAGCGCTGTACAGAGAATATTTGCCCATTCACATCAGTCCCTGCCCAGTGGAGCTTACAATCTATATTTCCTACCACATGTGCACACACATGCTTTTACACTAGGGTTAATTTTTTGTTGGGAGCCAATTAACCTACTTGTATATTTTTGGATTGTGGGAGGAAACCGGAGTACCCGAAGGAAACCCGCGCAAGTACGGGGAGAATATACAAACTCCACACAGCTAGGGCCATGGTGAGACTCCAGCCCATGACCTCAGTGCTGTGAGGCAGTAATGCTAACCACTACACCATCCGTACTGCCCTGTGTACAATCACACAGCCTGCCGATGCTGGCGACAACTGCGGGGGTGTAAAATCATGCTATATATACACATTTTAGTTTTAGGGAATAAAGATCGTGAGCTCCCCAGAGGGCGAGAGCGCTCCTGTAATCGCTTAGGGAGGGGCAGGGCCTGTTTCCTATCACAGTATAACGCCATTTTTACACGTCACATGAAATCGAGCAATGCACTATGCAATTACGGAGAGTCCAGGACGTACCCTAGCAGCAGCTGGTCTTTGGGGTCCTGAGACACATAGACGAAATCCCTGCGGGGGAGAAACACGTCATTAAGGAGTCTAGAAGAGAGTGTGCGTGTGCCACACACCACATCTATAATACACCCCGTGCCAGATGCTACTTACCGCAGATAGGCTTTAGGCTTGTACCCCAAGGCCAGCGCTTTCTCCTCGGACATAATTAGAACGGCTGAAGCTCCGTCCGTCTGGAAGTAGAGAGTAACACTTACAGTAAATGACAGTCCTGCTGCACTAATCACCTCGCCCTACCCACTGCCCGGTGATGAAGTGTCACCGACTCCCGGAATAATTACCAGAAATGAAGAGTTGGCCGCGGTCACAGTCCCGTGGGGCTTGATGAACGCCGGCTTCAGCTTCGCCAGTTGCTCCATGCTGGATGGACGAATCCCATTGTCTTTATCAACCGTATCTTTACCTGGGAAGAGAGAGAGAGAGAGAGAGAGAGGAGTCAGCACGGACAGAACACAAGGTACACAGTCTGTAAGTAGTGCGCTCCAGACCGGGTGTACTGCTATTGTACAGGTAGCGGTGTGTTATTTATTTTATTATTTATTTATTTATTAACAGTTTCTTATATAGAGCAGCATAGACTCTCCCCAACCTTGCAAAGCTTCAAACGGACACTAAAAATCCACCTATTCATCAAAGCATACCCTCCCGATGCATAACCTAGTGCTGAAGCCGCGCCTCCACCCCCCTGCCTCATGCCGTCAACATCTCAGCTTTGCTTGCATACTGCCATCAGGCTACCTCCCACTTGCCTGCACCTCTTGTCATCTGTCTGTCGCCCCTCCCCAATAGATTGTTAGCTCTTCAGAGCAGGGCCCTCTTTCCTCTTGTTATCTAAGCCCTCGTCTCAACACATTTCACTCACAGCTCTCCCCTACTCAACGACCATCTTTATCCTGCTAGTAAAGGCTCATCTCCATCTATGGCCACCAGCCTCTAGTAGTACGATGATCACTCCCTCAATACTTACATCTTAGCTGTATTATGTCTTGAGAATGTATGGTGCTCTGTTACCTGTACTCTATTTCTGTTATTTATTTACTGTAATGCTATGTTTTGTCCCCTGTACTGTCCTTTGTACGGCGCTGCGAAACACATGTGGCGCCTTATAAATAAAATGTAATAATAATAATATTCCGTTGCGCTTTACAATGAAAACAACAGTAATAGAACAAAACTGGGCAAAAACAGACAGACAGAGGTAGGAAGGCCCTGCTCGCAAGCTTACACTCTATAGGGAAATAGCCATTGATACACAAGGATAGATGCTACCTATCGCATAATGGTCCACCAGATTGCTAGGTTCTTAATGGGTTGTATGATATGATCACCCAGCAAAGTTGGAAGACAAAATGTGATGTTATGTATATGTACAGAGAGGATGTAACTGGATAGGGAAGCATTTAAGGTTATGTGGGTGGGTCTGGAATTTGATGAGCTGTCTGAAGAGATGAGTTTTCGGGGAACGTTTAAAGGTTTGGAGACTAGAGGCAGGGCCGGCCCTAGGCATAGGCAAACTAGGCAAATGCCTAGGGCATTTGGTATGCTTAGGGGCACCCGCAGCGTCTGCTGATTAACATGATATGCGGCATGCCTATATTCTGTGTGTAACTGAGGCTGTATCTGCATACGAAATGCTACGTTGCAGTGTATTCCTGGAAATCACTGTAATGTAGCATTTCGTATGCAGATACAGCTGCAGTCGCACACAGAATATAGACATGCTGCATATCATTTTATATAGCAAAAGCTGCTTGTGCATCCTAGCCACATAGTAATGCAAATAAGATGCATTTTCATAAACAAAAGGCGCCCCAACGTTAGCAGAGCTGCCAGCTGACTCATGCCTGGCATGTCCTGCAGAACTAGCGGTGGTGCTAGGGGGCACCAGCCAAAATCTTGGTTAGGGCCGGCTCTGACTAGAGGTGAGTCTTATTGTGCATGGGAGGGCATTCCACAGAGTGGGTGAAGCCCGGATAAAGTTCTGTAATTTTGAGTGTGAACAAGTAACAAATGTGGATGAGAGACATAGATCTTGTGCAGAGCGGAGAGGTCGGGTTGGGAGATATTTTGAGATGAGTGAAGAGATGTATGTTGAAGCAGTTTGGTTAATAGCCTTGTACAGTGGGGCAAAAAAGTATTTGGACAGCCACTGATTGTGCAAGTTCACAAACTTAAAAAGGATGAGAGAGGTGTGTAATTTCCATCATAGACTTCAACTGTGAGAGACAGAATCTGGAAATCACATTGTATGAATTTTAAACAATTTATTTGTTTATTCTTGCAGAAAATAAATATTTGGACAATCAAAAAGCTTATCTCAATACTTTGTAATATAACCTCAGTTGGCAATTACAGAGGTCAACCGTTTCTTGTAGTTCTTGACCAGGTTTGCACACACTGTAGCAGGTATTTTGGCCCACTCTTCCATGCAGATCTTCTCTAGATAGGTTTTGGGGCTGTCGCCGGGCAACACAGACTTTCAACTCCCTCCACAGATTTTCTATTGGGTTGAGGTCTAGAGACTGGCTAGGCCACTCCAGAACCTTGAAATGCTTCTTACGGAGCCACTCCTTAGTTGCCCGGGCAGTGTGTCATTGTCATGCTGAAAGACCCAGCCACGTTCCTTCTTCAATGCTCTTACTGAGGGACGGAGGTTTTTGCCCTTAATACGGATCAGTCATCCTGTCCCCTTTGCAGAAAAGCAGCTCCAAAGCATGATGTTTCCACCCCCATGCTTCACAGTGGGTATGGTGTTCTTGGGATGCCATTCATCATTCTTCTCCCTCCAAACACAGCGAGTGGAGTTTATACCAAAAAGTTTGATTTTGCTCTCATCTGACCACATTACATTCTCCCAATCCTCCTCTGGATCATCCAGATGGTCACTGGCAAACTTTAGACGGGCCTGGACATGTGCTGGCTTAAGCAGGGGGACCTTTCGGGCGCTGCAGGATTTCAATCCATGACGATATAGTGTGTTACTAATGGTAACCTTTGTGACTGTGGTCCCAGCTCTCGAGGTCATTGACCAGGTCCCCCCGTGTAGTTCTGGGCTGATTCCTCACCGATCTCAAGATCATTGATACCCCACGAGGTGAGATCTTGCATGGAGCCCCAGGTCGAGGGAGATTGTCAGTGATCTTGTATTTTATCCATTTTTTTTATAATTGTACCAACAGTTGATCTCTTCTCACCAAGCTGCTTGCCTATTGTCGAGTAGCGCATTCCAACCTTGTGCAGCTCTACAATTTTGTCCCTGGTGTCCTTAGACAGCTCTCTGGTCTTGGCCATGGTGGAGAGGTAGCAGTCTGACTGTTTGAGGGTGTGGACAGGTGTCTTTTATACAGATAACCAGTTCAAACAGGTGCCATTAATACAGGTAACGAGTGGAGGATAGAAGAGCTTCTTAAAGAAGAAGTAACAGGTCTGTGAGAGCCAGAAATCTTGCTGCTTGGTAGGTGTCCAAATATTTATTTTCCACAAGAATATACAAGTAAATTGTTTAAAAATCAGACAATGTGATTTCCTATTTGTTTTTTCTCCAGATTCTGCCTCTCACAGTTGAAGTGTACCTATGATGGAAATTACAGAACCTCTCATCTTTTTAAGTGGGTCAACTTGCGCAATCAGTGGCTGTCCAAATACTTTTTTGCCTCACTGTATGTAAGTAAAAGTATTTTATATTGAATTCGGTAGAATACTGGTAACCAATGGAGGGACTGACAGAGTGGATTTGCAGATGATGAACATCTAGCGAGGAAGATTAGCCTCGCAGCTGCATTCAGAATGGATTGTAGTGGTGAGAGTCTATGTTTGGGAAGACCGGTCAAGAGACTATTACAATAATCAATGCGGGAGATGAGTGGATGGATTAGAGTTTTAGCAGTGTCTACTGTAAGGTATGGTCATATTTTGGATATGTTTTTAGGTGCATGTAACATGATTTGGAGACGGATTGAATTTGTGGAACAAAGGACAGATCAGAGTCAAGGGTGACACCTAGGCAGCGAGCTTGTGGGGTAGGGTGGATAGTCGCATTGTCAACAGTTACGGAGATATCAGGTTGGTAACTACTGTTGGCTGGCGGGAAAATAATTAATTCTGTTTTGGAAATGTTGAGTTTGAGGTGGCGAGATGACATCCAAGATGAAATAGCAGACAGGCATCCTGTGACACGAGCCTCTACAGATGGTGATAAATCTGGGGAGGATAGGTAGATTTGAGTGTCATCAGCGTACAAATGATACTGAAATCCAAAAGAGCCGATTAGTTTACCAAGAGATGAGGTATAGATTGAGAAAAGCAGGGGACCCAAGACTGAGCCTTGTGGTACTCCAACTGATAGAGGTAGAGAAGAGGAGTTAGAATCAGAGAAGTGAACACTGAAAGAGCGATTAGATAGGTAGGATGAGAACCAAGAAAGGGCAGTGTCCTGAAGACCTAGGGATTGTAGTGTTTATATGAGAATAGAGTGGTCAACAGTGTCAAAAGCAGCAGAGAGATCTAGAAGAAAAAGAAGTGTGTAATGGCCTTTAGATCTAGCAGTGACCAGATTGTTTACTACTTTGGTCAGTGCCGTCTCTGTGGAGTTTTGGCCACGAAAGCCTGACTGAAGTGGGTCTAGTAAGTTGTGGGAGTTAAGAAAGTGTGTAAGGCGAGTGTAGGCAAGTCTCAAGTGGCTTGGAGAGACATGGTAGCTGAGAGATTGGACGGTAGTTAGAGAGAGTGTTTGGGTCAGAATTGTGTTTTTTCAGAATGGGGGGGGGGAGAGAGAGAGAGAGAGAGAGAGAGAGAGAAAGATTTTAGTTACGGTTGGGATAAGCACAGAAGCCAAAATTTTACTGACTTGTGAGGGTATAGGATCAAGAGGAGAGGTAGTGGAGTAGGAGGATGAAAAAAGGAGATTTATGGTAAGAACTTACCTTTGTTAAATCTTTCTGCGAGGTACACTGGATTCCACAGGGAATTACCATTGGGGTGTAGAGTTGGATCTTGATCCGAGGCACCAACAGGCTAAAGCTTTGACTGTTCCCAGGATGCCCTGCACTGCCTCCTCTATAACCCCGCCTCCAGGCACTGGAGCTCAGTTTTGTTAACCAGTCCAATGCAGTAGCAGGTAAAAGAGACGATAACAGTTAGTGGCCACAGACACCACATTCTCACGACAGGAGAAGGTACCAGCGGCTAATGCCATACAAACCCAAAGAAGCTAAGTGCATCAGGGTGGGCGCCCTGTGGAATCCAGTGTACCTCGCAAAAAGATTTAACAAAGGTAAGTTCTTACCATAAATCTTCTTTTCGGAGGCGGGGTACACTGTATTCCACAGGGAATAACATCGGGGATGTCCTAAAGCAGTTCCTCATGGGAGGGAACGCACTATAGCGGGTACAAGAACCCGGTGTCCAAAGGAAGCATCCTGGGAGACGGAAGAATCAAAGGCATAGAACCTAATGAACATGTTCACCGAGGACCACGTAGCCGCCTTGCACAATTGTTCGAGGGACACGCCACGGGCTGCCCAAGAAGGTCCAACAGACCGATTAGAATGGGCCTTGATAGTAGCAGGAGCTGGAAGTCCAGCCTGTACATAAGCATGTGCAATCACCATTCTAATCCATCTGGCCATGGTCTGCTTATTAGCAGGCCAGCCACGTTTGTGAAAACCAAAAAGGACAAAGAGAATCAGATCTCCTAAGGGAGGCGATTCTCTTCACATAGATACTGAGAGCCCGTACCACATCCAAAGACCGCTCTTTGGAGGACAAATCAGGAGAGATAAAGGCAGGAACCACAATCTCTTGGTTAAGATGGAAAGATGACACCACCTTAGGTAGATAACCAGGGCGAGTTCTAAGAACCGCACGGTCACGGTGAAAAATCAGAAAGGAAGACCTACAGGATAAGGCACCCAGATCTGAAACCCGTCTAGTAGAGGCAATAGCCAGCAAAAATAAGACCTTAAACGTAAGCCATTTAAGGTCCACAGACTCAAGAGGTTCAAACGGAGAGACTCTTGAAGGGCGTCCAGAACAACGGACAAATCCCAAGGAGCCACAGGAGGAACATAGGGAGGTTGAATCCGTATAACACCCTGAGTAAAGGTATCAACGTCAGGCAGAGTCGCAATTTTTCTCTGAAACTAAACAGACAAGGCTGAAACATGAACCTTGAGGGAGGCCAGACGAAGGCCCGAGTCCAGGCCCTGTTGCAGAAACGCCAGTAGTTTGGCAGTACTGAACTTGCATGCATCAAAATTCTTAACCGCACACCAGGTGAAGTAAGAATTCCAGACCCTATAATAAATCCGAGCCGAAGCCAGTTTACGGGCTTTCAACATTGTTTGGATGAACGCCTCAGAAAAACCTTTGGCCCTCAGAACTGAAGCTTCAAGAGCCACGCCGTCAACGCCAGTCGGGCCAAATCCTGGTAAACACAGGGGACCTGAAAGAGGAGGTCTGGGCGTTGAGGAAGTAGAAGAGGACACTCTATTGAGAGACCCTGTAGGTCTGAGAACCAATGCCGTCTGGGCCACGCTGGAGCGATCAGAAGTAGGATTCCTCCTTCTTGCTTGAACTTCCTTATTACCCTGGGCAGGAGGAACACGTACGGCAGCCGATAGTTCCATGGAATTGCCAGGGCGTCCACAAACGCTGCTGGAGGATCCCTTGTCCTTGTTCCGAAGAACGGAACCTTGTGATTGTGTCGAGATGCCATCAGGTCTACATCTGGTAGGCCCCACTTGTCCACTAGGAGTTGAAATAATTCTGGATGAAGGCTCCACTCTCCGGCATGTACGTCCTGACAACTGAGGAAGTCCGCTTCCCAGTTGAGGACCCCCGTAATGAACAATGCTGGTATGGCTGGCAGATGGCGTTCCGCCCATTGAAGAATCTTTGACACTTCCAACATCGCCATGCGGCTTCGAGTGCCGCCTTGATGATTTATGTATGCCACCGTGGTGGCGTTGTCCAACTGTACTTGAACAGGCCTGTTCTGTACCAGAGGAAGGGTCAGTTTCAAAGCATTGAACACTGTCCGCAATTCCAGAATATTTATCGGGAGAAGAGATTCCTCTCTGGTCCACCGACCCTGAAGAGAGTGTTGCTCCAACACCGCGCCCCAACCCCGTAGACTGGCATCCGCCGTTAGGAGGACCCAGTTGGAGATCCAGAAGGGACGACCCCTGCTAAATTGTTGGTCCTGTAGCCACCAGCTCAGTGACAGACGAACTTCCGGAGTCAAGAAAATCATATGAGACCTGATCCGGTGAGGCAGGCCGTCCCACTTGGCAAAGATTAGCTTCTGCAGAGGGTGAGAGTGAAATTGAGCTTACTCTACCATGTCGAAAGCAGACACCATGAGGCCTAGTACTTGCATCGCCGAGTGTATCGACACTCGCGGACGAGAAAGGAAGCATCTTATCCTGTACTGAAGCTTTAGGACCTTCTCTTGGGACAAGAACAACCGTTGGTTGTGTGTGTCCAACAATGCCCCCAGGTGCACCATGCTCTGAGCAGGGACCAGGGATGATTCCTTCCAGTTGACGAGCCACCCGTGGGCTTGCAGGAATTGGACCGTCAGTTCCAGATGACGGGAGGAGAACCTCTGGGGAGTTTGCCAGGATCAATAAGTCGTCCAGATACGGTTGGATCCTGATACCCTGACGGCGGAGCAAAGCAGTCATAACCACCATGACCCTGGTGAAGATTCGCAGAGCCGTGGTCAGTCCAAAAGGCAAGGCCTGGAATTGAAAATGTAGGCTGCCAATAGCAAACCGCAGGTATTGCTGATGCGACATGTCAATAGGTATATGTAGGTAAGCATCCTGTATGTCCAGAGATACCATATAGTCCATGGGCTCCAAGGCCAGAACAATAGAGCGAAGAGTTTCCATACGGAACTTGGAAACCTTCACAAACTTGTTCAGAGACTTGAGGTTGAGATTGGGCTGGGAGGAACCATTCAGTTTCGGAACAGCGTTGAATAGTACCCCCTGCCTCTCTGAGCCAGAGGCACCGGCACTACCACTCCTGTGTCCAGGAGGGATTGTACCACCAAATGGAGAGTTTTTGCTTTTACCGGATCCGAAGGGATATTTGTTGAGCAAAACTGGTGAGGGGGACGCTTCTTGAAGAGATGGCGTATCCGTGAGTGACGACTTCCCTTACCCAGGCGTCTGAAGTGGTCTGTAACCATACCTGTTACCTGAGCAAACCTTAGAAGTCGGCCTTCCACCCTGGGATCCCCCAGAGGGAGGCCCGTCCCGTCATGCAGCAGGCTTGTCTGGTTTGGAAGCAGGCTGATGTGCAGCCCAGGAACGTTTAGGTTTGGGCTTAGAGATTTTGGAAGTACAAGCCTGTTTCAGGTACGCCTGACCCTTTGCTTTACTTGAAGGTCGAAAGGTGGTACTCTTAGCCTTCTGAACCGAAGGATTAGTACTCGGCAGACATACTGTTTTAGCAGACGCTAAGTCAGCAACAATCTTGTTCAGATCTTCCCCAAACAGGATGTCTCCCTTAAAGGGGATAACCTCCAAGATCTTTTTAGAGTCCAGATCCACAGACCAACACCACAACCACAGAATCCGGCAGGCCAGAATGGACGTAGTAGACGCTTTGGCCGCCAGGACACTGGCATCAGAGGCAGTCTCCTGTATATAATGAGAGGCTGTGATAATATATGAAAGACACTGTCTGGCAATATCAGAAAAATTAGAAGGTAGCTCCGCTTCAACTTCTTGAACCCAGGCTTCAATAACCTTCGCAGCCCAAGGGGCCGCTATAGTGGGTTTATGCACAGCACCTGCAAGGGTGTAAACAGACTTCAAGCATCCCTTCACATGCTTATCCGTCGGTTCCTTCAGAGAGGTGACGGTAGTGACAGGCAGAGTAGAGGACACCACCAGACGCGGGACATGCGAGTCCACCGGTGGCGTTGTTTCCCAATTTTTACTTAACTCTGCAACGAAGGGATAACGGTCTAGCATCTTCTTAGACAGGGAGAATTTCCTTCCTGGATACTCCCAGGATTCCTGATGTATGTCAACTAAATGGTCAGAATGGGGCAAACTTAATTTAGTGACCTTCTGACGTTTGAACTTATCGGGTTTATTAGACGAATCTGGAGATTCAGATTCATCATCAGTTTGATAGCCTCCAAGAGGTCAGGAACATCCACCTGTGAAAAAGATTCCCCATCAGAAGCATCTGCATCAGTGTCTGAGGGATCAGTGTATACGCCATCTTCATCGGATGAAGTATCTGTAACATGCGTGGATTGTGAGGAAGTAATGACCCGCTTAGATGACCCTTTGGTCCTAGGTGGGCGAGGGTTAGGTTTTTGTTTAACCAAAGACAGATTAAATTGCTGTAACTGAGTTGACAGAGTATCTGCCCATGGCGGATTAACTGCAGGGACAATATGTGGCTGTAATGGCACAGGAGGTCCCACAGGGGGCATAAGTCTTGTTACTAGCGTAGTAAGCAAATTAGAAAGAGCAGCCCAGGGTGGGTCTTGGTGTGCCACCGGTGCTGCAGGCTGGCTGAGGGGTACTGAACCCCCCGTACCTGGACCCTCAGCCGGAATATTTTCCTCAGGTGCATCCGCGGTGTCAGCACTGCATGACGCAGGATCCGCCACAGATCTCCTGCCCTGTGTAGCAGACATTATGTGGGAATGTAGCCTTAGGGCATAACAGTACAATATAGCTAGACACAGTACCCGATAAAAAACCCCTATGCAGCATAACTGCAAATGCAGAGCACAAACAGAGGATTTAAGTGGTACTGTATATGGTGACTGAAATACACAGAGAAAAAGTAACAAGGTAGTATAACCTGTGAAACACTAATTAATAAAAAAAAAAATTGTACATATACACATACATACATACATACATACACCTGACGCACTTAGCCCCCTCAGGGTACAGAATATAGGGATAGTTACACAGAATAGGATCCACACAGCAGCAATTGGCACACACAGTCACATGTACAATGCAGAAATGATTACAAACAATAAAACTGCACTGGACTAGCAATACTGAGTAAAGTATGTCTACAGATAGAACAATGCACAGTAAACACTAGATGTATATCACAGGATACTTGTACTAAATATCCCTGTAGTTATGCACTTTCTCAACCAACACTGTCTAAACGACGTAGAATACTTAAGTGTCCTGTAAATGCACAGCGCTGATGAGATTAGATTGATTTCTGTGTTGTTTTGAAACAGCTGAGTTTGAGTGAGGCAGGTGGTTGGGGCCTGGATTTGGAGACATGTCACCAGCTTATAAAAGCAGAAGAGTGAGATAAGTATTTATTATGGTGGCTGATTGTGGTTGTCAAAGTAATACCCCTTTTCCACTAGCTTTTAGGAACACGGGTAAATGCGCGGGGGCGCGCATTTACCCGTGTTTATTCATAGTGGAAAAGGGTCCCCCGGCAAATTCCCGGATCAAGTGATCCGGGAATCCTACCTGGGTAGCTTGCCGGGTTGAACACGTGTTCAACCCGGTGAGCTGTGTAGAGTGAATGGGAGCCGTGTCGAGGCGACACTGCTTCCGTTCACAGTGTATGGGAGGGCGGCGCTGGGAGATCATGTGATCTCCCAGCGCCGCCCCGCCCGCGTCAGCAGCAGCGCCACCAACCCGGCAATATGCCGGGTTGTGAGCGCTGTGTGAAGGGGGCTGTAGCACGGGTCGCAGCTGTGTCAGGCGACACGGCTGCGACCCGTGCTACAGAGGTGGAAAATAAGAATTTACTCACCGGTAATTCTATTTTTTGTAGTCCGTAGTGGATGCTGGGAACTCCGTAAGGACCATGGGGAATAGACGGGCTCCGCAGGAGACTGGGCACTCTAAGAAAGAATTAGGACTACTGGTGTGCACTGGCTCCTCCCTCTATGCCCCTCCTCCAGACCTCAGTTAGGGAAACTGTGCCCGGAAGAGCTGACACTACAAGGAAAGGATTTGGAATCCCGGGTAAGACTCATACCAGCCACACCAATCACACCGTACAACTCGTGATAACTATACCCAGTTAACAGTATGAACAACAACTGAGCCTCACTCAACAGATGGCTCATAACAATAACCCTTTAGTTAGGCAATAACTATATACAAGTATTGCAGACAATCCGCACTTGGGATGGGCGCCCAGCATCCACTACAGACTACGAGAAATAGAATTACCGGTGAGTAAATTCTTATTTTCTCCGATGTCCTAGTGGATGCTGGGAACTCCGTAAGGACCATGGGGATTATACCAAAGCTCCCAAACGGGCGGGAGAGTGCGGATGACTCTGCAGCACCGAATGAGCAAACTCAAGGTCCTCCTCGGCCAGAGTATCAAACTTGTAGAATTTTGCAAACGTGTTTGATCCCGACCAGGTAGCAGCTCGGCAAAGTTGTAAAGCCGAGACCCCTCGGGCAGCCGCCCAAGAAGAGCCCACCTTCCTCGTGGAATGGGCTTTTACAGATTTAGGATGCGGCAGTCCAGCCGCAGAATGTGCAAGTTGAATCGTGGAGCAGATCCAGCGAGCAATAGTATGCTTAGAAGCAGGAGCACCCAGCTTGTTGGGTGCATGCAGGATAAACAGCGAGTCAGTCTTTCTGACTCTAGCCGTCCTGGAAACATAGATTTTCAGGGCCCGGACTACGTCCAGCAACTTGGAAGCTTCCAAGTCCCGGTTAGCCGCAGGCACCACAATAGGTTGGTTCAAATGAAACGCTGATACCACCTTAGGGAGGAATTGGGGACGAGTCCTCAATTCTGCTCTGTCCATATGGAAGATTAGATAGGGGCTTTTACAGGACAAAGCCGCCAATTCTGACACCCGCCTAGCCGAAGCCAAGGCCAAAAGCATGACCACTTTCCACGTGAGATATTTTAATTCCACGGTCTGAAGTGGCTCAAACCAATGTGATTTTAGGAAATCCAACACAACGTTGAGATCCCAAGGTGCCACTGGGGGCACAAAAGGGGGCTGAATATGCAGCACTCCCTTAACAAACGTCTGAACTTCAGGCAGTGAAGCCAGTTCTTTTTGAAAGAAAATAGACAGGGTCGAAATCTGGACTTTAATGGAACCCAATTTTAGGCCCATAGTCACTCCTGATTGTAGGAAGTGCAGAAATCGACCCAGCTGAAATTCTTCAGTGGGGGCCTTCATAGCCTCACACCAAGCAACATATTTTCGCCATATGCAGTGATAATGTTTTGCTGTCACATCCTTCCTAGCTTTTATCAGCGTAGGAATGACTTCAACCTGAATGCCCTTTTCCATCAGGATCCGGCGTTCAACCGCCATGCCGTCAAACGCAGCCGCGGTAAGTCTTGGAACAGACAGGGCCCCTGCTGTAGCAGGTCCTGTCTGAGAGGCAGAGGCCAAGGGTCCTCTGAGATCATTTCTTATAGTTCCGGGTACCAAGTCCTTCTTGGCCAATCCGGAATGATGAGTATAGTTCTTACTCCTCTCTTTTTTATTATCCTCAGCACCTTTGGTATGAGCGGAAGAGGAGGGAACACATAAACCGACTGGTACACCCACGGTGTCACTAGAGCGTCCACAGCTATCGCCTGAGGGTCCCTTGACCTGGCGCAATATCTTTTTAGCTTTTTGTTGAGGCGGGACGCCATCATGTCCACCTGTGGCCTTTCCCAACGATTTACAATCAGCTGGAAGACTTCTGGATGAAGTCCCCACTCTCCCGGGTGGAGGTCGTGCCTGCTGAGGAAGTCTGCTTCCCAGTTGTCCACTCCCGGAATGAACACTGCTGACAGTGCTATCACGTGATTTTCCGCCCATCGGAGAATCCTTGTGGCTTCTGCCATCGCCATCCTGCTTCTTGTGCCGCCCTGTCGGTTTACATGGGCGACCGCCGTGATGTTGTTGTCTGACTGAATCAGCGCCGGCTGGTTTTGAAGCAGGGGTCTTTCCTGACTTAGGGCATTGTAAATGGCCCTTAGTTCCAGAATATTTATGTGTAGGGAAGCTTCCCGACTCGACCATTGTCCTTGGAAGTTTCTTCCCCGAGTGACTGCCCCCCAACCTCGGAGGCTTGCATCCGTGGTCACCAGGACCCAGTCCTGTATGCCGAATCTGCGGCCCTCGAGAAGATGAGCACTCTGCAGCCACCACAGCAGAGACACCCTGGCCCTCGGGGACAGGGTGATCAGCCGATGCATCTGAAGATGCGATCCGGACCACTTGTCTAACAGATCCCACTGAAAGATCCTTGCATGGAACCTGCCGAAAGGAATTGCCTCGTAAGAAGCTACCATCTTTCCCAGGACTCGCGTGCAGTGATGCACCGACACCTGTTTTGGTTTTAGGAGGTCTCTGACTAGAGATGACAACTCCTTGGCCTTCTCCTCCGGGAGAAACACCTTCTTCAGTTCTGTGTCCAGAATCATACCGAGGAACAGCAGACGCGTCGTAGGAACCAGCTGCGACTTTGGAATATTCAGAATCCAGCCGTGCTGTTGTAGCACTTCCTGAGATAGTGCTACTCCGACCAACAACTGCTCCTTGGACCTCGCCTTTATAAGGAGATCGTCCAAGTACGGGATAATTATAACTCCCTTCTTTCGAAGGAGTATCATCATTTCGGCCATTACTTTGGTAAATACCCTCGGTGCCATGGACAGACCAAACGGCAACGTCTGGAATTGCTAATGGCAGTCCTGTACCACAAAACGGAGGTACACATGGTGAGGTGGGTAAATGGGGACATGCAGGTAAGCATCCTTGATGTCCAGTGATACCATGTATTCCCCCTCTTCCAGGCTTGCAATAACCGCCCTAAGCAATTCCATTTTGAACTTGAACTTCCTTATATAAGTGTTCAACGATTTCAAATTTAGAATGGGTCTCACCGAACCGTCTGGTTTCGGTACCACAAACACTGTGGAATAGTAACCCCATCCCTGTTGAAGGAGGGGAACTTTTATTATCACCTGCTGGAGGTACAGCTTGTGAATTGCCGCCAGCACTACCTCCCTGTCCTGGGAAGTAGTTGGCAAGGCTGATTTGAGGTAACGGCGAGGGGGAGACGTCTCGAATTCCAGCTTGTATCCCTGAGATACCACTTGTAGAACCCAGGGATCCACCTGTGAGCGAACCCACCGGTCGCTGAAGTTCCGGAGACGGTCCCCCACCGCACCTGGCTCCACCAGTGGAGCCCCAGCATCATGCGGTGGATTTAATGGAAGCAGGGGAGGATTTTTGTTCTTGGGAACTGGCTGTATGGTGCAGCTTTTTCCCTCTACCCCTGCCTCTGGGCAGAAAGGACGCGCCTTTAACCCGCTTGCCTTTCTGGGGCCGAAAGGACTGTACCTGATAGTACGGTGCTTTCTTAGGCTGTAAGGGAACCAGAGGTAAAAATGTCGACTTCCCAGCTGTTGCTGTGGAAACGAGGTCCGAGGGACCATCCCCAAACAATTCCTCACCCTTGTAAGGCAAAACCTCCATGTGCCTTTTAGAATCCGCATCACCTGTCCACTGCCAAGTCCATAATACTCTCCTGGCAGAAATGGACATTGCATTAATTCTAGATGCCAGCCGGCAAATATCCCTCTGTGCATCTCTCATATATAAGACTACGTCTTTAATATGCTCTATGGTTAGCAATATAGTGTCCCTGTCAAGGGAATCAATGTTATCAGACAGGGAATCAGACCACACTGCTGCAGCACTGCACATCCATGCTGAAGCAATAGCAGGTCTCAGTATAGTACCTGAGTGTGTATATACAGACTTCAGGATAGCCTCCTGCTTTCTATCCGCAGGCTCCTTTAAGGCGGCCGTATCCTGAGACGGCAGTGCCACCTTTTTTGACAAGCGTGTGAGCGCTTTATCCACCCTCGGGGATGTCTCCCAACGTAACCTGTCCTCTGGCGGGAAAGGGTACGCCATCAGTAACTTTTTAGAAATCACTAGTTTCTTATCGGGGGAAGCCCACGCTTCTTCACACACTTCATTCAACTCATCTGATGGGGGAAAAACCACTGGTTGCTTTTTCTTCCCAAACATAATACCCTTTTTAGTGGTACCTGGGTTAATGTCAGAAATGTGCAACACATTTTTCATTGCCGTAATCATGCAACGGATGGCCCTAGTGGAATGTACATTAGTCTCGTCGTCGTCGACACTGGAGTCAGACTCCGTGTCGACATCTGTGTCTGCCATCTGAGGTAGCGGGCGTTTTTGAGCCCCTGATGGTCTTTGAGACGCCTGGGCAGGCACTGGCTGAGAAGCCGGCTGTCCCACAGCTGTTATGTCATCGAACCTTTTATGTAAGGAGTTGACACTGTCGTGTAAAACCCTCCACATATCCATCCACGACCCCGCAGGGGGTGGCATCACATTTATCGGCACCTGCTCCGCCTCCACATAAGCCTCCTCATCAAACATGTCGACACAGCCGTACCGACACATCGCACACACACAGGGAATGCTCTGACTGAGGACAGGACCCCACAAAGTCCTTTGGGGAGACAAAGAGAGAGTATGCCAGCACACACCACAGCGCTATATAAACAGGGATTTACACTACACAAAGTGATTTTCCCTATAGTAGCTATACAATACAGTTTGCGCCTAAATTTAGTGCCCCCCCTCTCTTTTTTACCCTTTGAGCCTGGAAACTGCAGGGGAGAGCCTGGGGAGCTGTCTTCCAGCGGAGCTGTGAAGAGGAAAATAAGAATTTACTCACCGGTAATTCTATTTCTCGTAGTCCGTAGTGGATGCTGGGGACTCCGTAAGGACCATGGGGAATAGACGGCTCCGCAGGAGATTGGGCACATCTAAGAAAGATTTAGGACTATCTGGTGTGCACTGGCTCCTCCCCCTATGACCCTCCTCCAAGCCTCAGTTAGGAACTGTGCCCGGAAGAGCTGACACAATAAGGAAGGATTTTTGAATCCCGGGTAAGACTCATACCAGCCACACCAATCACACCATATAACACGTGATAGGAACCCCGGTTAACAGTATGATAACAAATGGAGCCTCTGAAGAGATGGCCCACAACAAAACCCGATTTTTGTAACAATAACTATGTACAGGTATTGCAGACAATCCGCACTTGGGATGGGCGCCCAGCATCCACTACGGACTACGAGAAATAGAATTACCGGTGAGTAAATTCTTATTTTCTCTGACGTCCTAGTGGATGCTGGGGACTCCGTAAGGACCATGGGGATTATACCAAAGCTCCCAAACGGACGGGAGAGTGCGGATGACTCTGCAGCACCGAATGAGAGAACTCCAGGTCCTCCTCAGCCAGGGTATCAAATTTGTAGAATTTTGCAAACGTGTTTGCCCCCGACCAAGTAGCTGCTCGGCAAAGTTGTAAAGCCGAGACCCCTCGGGCAGCCGCCCAAGATGAGCCCACCTTCCGTGTGGAATGGGCTTTTACAGATTTAGGCTGCGGTAAGCCTACCGCAGAATGCGCCAGCTGAATAGTGCTACAAATCCAGCGCGCAATAGACTGCTTAGAAACAGGAGCACCCAGCTTGTTGGGTG
This sequence comes from Pseudophryne corroboree, assembly GCF_028390025.1. Classification (NCBI taxonomy): domain Eukaryota; kingdom Metazoa; phylum Chordata; class Amphibia; order Anura; family Myobatrachidae; genus Pseudophryne; species Pseudophryne corroboree. The sequence goes on along the minus strand of NC_086447.1, from coordinate 33,872,132 downwards.
CATACAGGATAAACAGCGAGTCAGATTTTCTGACTCCAGCCGTCCTGGAAATATAAATTTTTAGGGCCCTGACTACGTCCAGCAACTTGGAATCCTCCAAATCCCTAGTAGCCGCAGGCACCACAATAGGTTGGTTCAAGTGAAAAGCTGAGACCACCTTTGGGAGAAACGGAGGACGAGTCCTCAATTCTGCCCTATCCATATGGAAAATCAGATAAGGGCTTTTACAAGACAAAGCCGCCAATTCTGAAACCCGCCTGGCCGACGCCAAGGCCAACAGCATGACCACTTTCCACGTGAGATATTTTAAATCCACAGTCTTAAGTGGTTCGAACCAATGTGATTTCAGGAATGCCAAAACCACATTGAGATCCCAAGGTGCCACTGGGGGCACAAAAGGAGGCTGAATATGCAGTACTCCTTTGACAAAAGTCTGAACTTCGGGTACTGAAGCCAGTTCTTTTTGGAAGAAAATCGACAGAGCCGAAATCTGGACCTTTATGGACCCCAATTTGAGGCCCAACGTCACCCCTGCTTGCAGGAAGTGCAGGAATCGACCCAGTTGAAATTCCTCCGTCGGGGCCTTCATGGCATCACACCAAGCAACATATTTTCGCCAAATGCGGTGATAATGTCTTGCGGTGACATCCTTCCTGGCTTTGATCAGGGTAGGGATGACTTCCTCCGGAATACCCTTTTCCTTCAGGATCCGGTGTTCAACCGCCATGCCGTCAAACGCAGCCGCGGTAAGTCTTGGAACAGACAGGGTCCCTGCTGCAGCAGGTCTTGTCTGAGCGGCAGAGGCCAAGGGTCCTCTGTAAGCATCTCTTGAAGTTCCGGGTACCAAGCTCTTCTTGGCCAATCCGGAACCACGAGTATGGTTTTCACTCCTCGCCTTCTTATTATTCTCAGTACCTTGGGTATGAGAGGTAGAGGAGGAAACACATAAACCGACTGGTACACCCACGGTGTCACTAGAGCGTCCACCGCTATCGCCTGAGGGTCTCTTGACCGGGCGCAATATCTTTTCAACTTCTTGTTGAGGCGGGACGCCATCATGTCTACCTGTGGTTTTTCCCACCGGTTGACCAGCATTTGGAAGACTTCTGGATGAAGTCCCCATTCTCCCGGGTGGAGGTCGTGCCTGCTGAGGAAGTCTGCTTCCCAGTTGTCCACTCCCGGAATGAACACTGCCGTCAGTGCTAACACATGATTCTCTGCCCATCTGAGAATCCTTGTGGCTTCTGCCATCGCCATCCTACTTCTCGTGCCGCCCTGTCTGTTTACATGGGCGACCGCCGTGATGTTGTCTGACTGGATCAGTACCGGCTGGTTTTGAAGCAGTGGTCTTGCCTGGCTTAGGGCATTGTAAATGGCCCTTAGCTCCAGGATATTTATGTGAAGAGAAATCTCCTGATTTGACCAGTCCTTGGAAATTTCTTCCCTTTGTGACTGCCCCCCAGCCCCGAAGGCTGGCATCCGTGGTCACCAGGACCCAGTCCTGTATTCCGAATCTGCGGCCCTCTAGTAGATGAGCCCTCTGCAGCCACCACAGCAGCGACACCCTGGTTCTGGCCGATAGGGTTATCCGCTGTTGCATCTGGAGATGGGACCCGGACCATTTGTCCAACAGGTCCCACTGGAACGTCCTTGCGTGGAACCTTCCGAATGGAATTGCTTCGTACGAAGCTACCATTTTTCCCAGGACTCGTGTGCATTGATGTACCGACACTTTTCCTGGTTTTAGGATGTCTCTGACCAGAGAGGACAATTCCTCGGCTTTTTCCAGTGGAAGAAACACTCTTTTCTGGTCTGTGTCCAGAATCATTCCCAGGAACAGAAGACGTGTCGTCGGGACCAGCTGTGACTTTGGAATGTTTAGAATCCAGCCGTGCTGTTGTAGCACTTCCTGAGAAAGTGCCACCCCCACTATCAACTGTTCTTTGGACCTCGCCTTTATCAGGAGATCGTCCAAGTACGGGATAATTAAAACTCCCTTTTTGCGAAGGAGTATCATCATTTCGGCCATTACCTTGGTAAAGACCCTCGGTGCCGTGGATAACCCGAACGGCAGCGTCTGGAACTGATAGTGACAGTCCTGTACCACAAATCTGAGGTACTCCTGGTGCAGAGGGTAAATGGGGACATGCAGGTACGCATCCTTGATGTCCAGGGATACCATGTAATCCCCCTCCTCCAGGCTCGCAATAACCGCCCTGAGCGATTCCATCTTGAACTTGAACCTTTTGATATAAGTGTTCAAGGTTTTTAAATTTAAGATGGGTCTCACCGAACCGTCCGGTTTCGGTACCACAAACATTGTGGAGTAGTAACCCTTTCCTTGCTGAAGGAGGGGTACCTTGACGATCACTTTCTGTGAATACAGTTTTTGAATAGCCACCAACACTGCCTCCCTGGCAGAGGGAGTTGCCGGCAAGGCAGATTTTAGGAAACGGCGGGGGGGGGAGACGTCTCGAATTCCAGCCTGTACCCCTGAGATACTACTTGAAGGACCCAGGGATCCACTTGTGAGAGAGCCCACTGTGCGCTGAAAAACCTGAGACGTGCCCCCACCGTTCCCGATTCCGCCTGAGCAGCCCCAGCGTCATGCTGTGGACTTACCGGACGCAGGGGAGGACTTCTGCTCCTGGGAACTAGCTGTGTGTTGCAGCTTTTTCCCCCTTCCTCTGCCCCTCGGCAGAAAGGATGAGCCTCTAGCCCGCTTATTTTTCTGGGGCCGAAAGGACTGTACCTGATAATACGGTGCTTTCTTTTGCTGTGGGGTAGCCTGTGGCAAAAAAGTCGATTTCCCAGCAGTAGCTGTGGAAACGAGGTCTGAAAGACCTTCCCCAAAAAGTTCCACCCCTTTATAGGGTAAAACTTCCATGTGCCGCTTGGAGTCGGCATCACCTGACCATTACCTAGTCCATAACCCCCGTCTGGCGGCAATGGACATAGCGCTTATTTTTTATGCCAGACGGCAAATATCCCTCTGTGCATCACGCATGTATAAGACCGCGTCTTTTATATGGTCAATCGTTAGCAAAATATTGTCCCTATCCATGGTATCAATGTTTTCCGACAGGGAGTCTGACCACGCAGCAGCAGCACTGCACATCCAAGCTGATGCAATAGCGGGTCTCAATATAATGCCAGTGTGTGTGTATATAGCTTTTAGGGTACTTTCCAGCTTTCTATCAGCAGGTTCTTTTAGGGCGGCCGTATCCGGAGACGGTAGTGCCACCTTCTTTGATAAGCGTGTCAATGCTTTATCTACCCTAGGGGGTGTTTCCCAGCGTGACCTATCCTCTGGCGGGAAAGGGTACGCAGCCATTAACCGTTTAGAAATGGTCAATTTCTTATCTGGGGAAGTCCACGCTTCCTCACACACCTCATTTAATTCGTCAGATGCAGGAAAAACTACTGGTAGTTTATTCTCACCAAACATAATACCCTTTTTTGTGGTACCTGGGGTATCATCAGAAATGTGTAAAACATTTTTCATAGCCTCAATCATATAACGGGTGGATCTATTGGAGGGTACACTCGTCTCATCATCGTCGACACTGGAGTCGGTATCCGTGTCGACATCTGTCTCTGTCATCTGAGGTAGCGGGCGTTTTATAGCCCCTGATGACATTTGAGACGCTTGGACAGGCACAAGCTGAGCAGCCGGATGTCCTATGTCGTCAAACCTTTTATGTAAGGAGCTGACACTGTCACGTAATTCCTTCCATAAGTCCATCCACACTGGTGTCGACCCCGCAGGGGGTGACATCACGTTCACAGGCATTTGCTCCGCCTCCACATCATTATCCTCATCATACATGTCGACACAGCAGTACCGACACACAGCAGACACACAGGGAATGCTCTTACAGAGGACAGGACCCCACAAAGCCCTTTGGGGAGACAGAGGGAGAGTATGCCAGCACACACCAGGGCGCTATATAACACAGGGATATCACTATACAGAGTGTTTTCCCCTATAGCTGCCTATAATATATACTGCGCCTAAATTGTGCCCCCCCTCTCTTTTTTACCCTTTCTGTAGTGCAGGACTGCAGGGGAGAGCCAGGGAGCTTCCTTCCAGCGAAGCTGTGAGGGAATAATGGCGCCAGTGTGCTGAGGGAGTTGGCTCCGCCCCTTTTTCGGCGGGCTCTCTCCCGCTATTTTATCGTTTCTGGCAGGGGTTAATATACACCTATATAGCCTCTGGGGCTATATATGGTGTTAGTTTTGCCAGCCAAGGTGTTATTATTGCTGCTCAGGGCGCCCCCCCCCCCCCCCAGCGCCCTGCACCCATCAGTGACCGCAGTGTGTGGTGTGCATGAGGAGCAATGGCGCACAGCTGCAGTGCTGTGCGCTACCTTGGAGAAGACAGAAGTCTTCAGCCGCCGATTTTCCGGACCACCTTCTTGTTTCTGGCTCTGTAAGGGGGACGGCGGCGCGGCTCCGGGAACGGACGACGAGGTCGGGTCCTGTGTTCGATCCCTCTGGAGCTAATGGTGTCCAGTAGCCTAAGAAGCCCAAGCTACCACCACTTAGGTAGGTTCGCTTCTTCTCCCCTTAGTCCCTCGTTGCAGTGAGCCTGTTGCCAGCAGGTCTCACTGAAAATAAAAAACCTAAACTATACTTTCTTCTAGGAGCTCAGGAGAGCCCCTAGTGTGCATCCAGCTCAGCCGGGCACAGAAATCTAACTGAGGCTTGGAGGAGGGTCATAGGGGGAGGAGCCAGTGCACACCAGATAGTCCTAAATCTTTCTTAGATGTGCCCAGTCTCCTGCAGAGCCGTCTATTCCCCATGGTCCTTACGGAGTCCCCAGCATCCACTAGGACGTCAGAGAAATGGCGCCAGTGTGCTGAGGGAGATAGCCCCCCCCCCTTTTCGGCGGGCTTCTCCCGCTCTTTTATTAATATTATGGCAGGGGATTTTTACACATATATAGTTTATTAGACTATATTATGTGTTGTTTTGCCAATTTAAGGTACTCTAATTGCAGCCCAGGGCGCCCCCCCCCCCCCCGCCCCCAGCACCCATCAGTGACCGGAGTATGTGGTGTGCATAGGGAGCAATGGCGCACAGCTGCAGTGCTGTGCGCTACCTTAATGAAGACCGGAGTCTTCAGCCGCCGATTTCCAGGACGTTCTTCTTGCTTCTGGCTCTGCAAGGGGGATGGCGGCGCGGCTCTGGGACTGGACGACCGAGGCTGGGCCTGTGTTAGATCCCTCTGGAGCTAATGGTGTCCAGTAGCCTAGAAGCCCAAGCTAGCTGCAAGCAGGTAGGTTAGCTTCTCTCCCCTAAGTCCCTCGTAGCAGTGAGTCTGTTGCCAGCAGATCTCACTGAAAATAAAAAACCTAATAAATACTTTCTTTACTAGAAGCTCAGGAGAGCTCCTAGTGTGCAACCAGCTCGAGCCGGGCACAGAGTCTAACTGAGGTCTGGAGGAGGGGCATAGAGGGAGGAGCCAGTGCACACCAGTAGTCCTAATTCTTAGAGCCCGTCTGTTCCCCATGGTCCTTACGGAGTTCCCAGCATCCACTAGGACGTCAGAGAAAAGGGGTATAATAGGAGAGAGGTAAGTATAAAGCTCATGAGTGTTTAGAAGAGGGGAGTGGATAATAGGATCTGTAATGTGTACTGAGGGGCGAGTTGTAGGGCGAGTGCAGAATGTGTTAAATTTGGTTAGCATTCCATGAATTGAAATAACAAACAGTAGTAAGGTAAACATGCTGTAGTTGTTTGTGAGTTAATATTGGGTTATGTGGTTTTAGAATAATGTGTTTACATTTTAAGTGACCTTTCCATGATGTTCCTCAATGTTTGTTCAACTGTTTTTTTTTTTAACTGTTCAGATAGAACCCTTCGTTAATCCACACTTTGGTATATCCATGCAAGCTGCCTCCCCAGACTGAATCTAAAGTAGTACTAGTCTGATTAAGATACAGGCCTGCCTCTGAACATTTGGTCACCAGATTGAAATGTTAATTGATCAGAGAACCTAGATTGCACTGGTGGGTAAACAAGCAATATCCTACTCTATTCTAATCCACAATAAATTCCTTCATATACATAGGTAATGACAAGAAACACATACATTATATCACACACATTCAAACAGATGAGAAGCATAAGACTTGACGTGATTTGCTAGCAGCATGTGGGTTAATCTGAGACATTACTGGTGTCAGACCGTGTATCTGCCTAGTGCTGGTCTTGCTCCCGGCATGGTGTCCTGCCATTGTACCGGTAGCGGTGTGTTACTGGTGTCAGACCGTGTATCTGTCTAGTGCTGGTCTTGCTCCCGGCATGGTGTGCTGCCATTGTACCGGCAGCGGTGTGTTACTGGTGTCAGACCTTGTAGCTGCCTAGTGCTGATCTTGCTCCCGGCATGGTGTCCTGCCATTGTACCGGTAGCGGTGTGTTACTGGTGTCAGACCGTGTAGCTGCCTAATGCTGGTCTTGCTCCCGGCATGGTGTGCTGCCATTGTACAGGTAGCGGTGTGTTACTGGTGTCAGACCGTGTATCTGTCTAGTGCTGGTCTTGCTCCCGGCATGGTGTCCTGCCATTGTACAGGTAGCGGTGTGTTACTGGTGTCAGACCGTGTATCTGTCTAGTGCTGGTCTTGCTCCCGGCATGGTGTGCTGCCATTGTACAGGTAGCGGTGTGTTACTGGTGTCAGACCGTGTATCTGTCTAGTGCTGGTCTTGCTCCCGGCATGGTGTCCTGCCATTGTACAGGTAGCGGTGTGTTACTGGTGTCAGACCGTGTATCTGTCTAGTGCTGGTCTTGCTCCCGGCATGGTGTCCTGCCATTGTACAGGTAGCGGTGTGTTACTGGTGTCAGACCGTGTATCTGTCTAGTGCTGGTCTTGCTCCCGGCATGGTGTCCTGCCATTGTACAGGTAGCGGTGTGTTACTGGTGTCAGACCGTGTATCTGCCTAGTGCTGGTCTTGCTCCCGGCATGGTGTGCTGCCATTGTACAGGTAGCGGCGTGTTACTGGTGTCAGATCGTGTATCTGTCTAGTGCTGGTCTTGCTCCCAGCATGGTGTCCTGCCATTGTACAGGTAGCGGCGTGTTACTGGTGTCAGACCGTGTATCTGCCTAGTGCTGGTCTTGCTCCCGGCATGGTGTGCTGCCATTGTACAGGTAGCGGTGTGTTACTGGTGTCAGACCGTGCATCTGCCTAGTGCTGGTCTTGCTCCCGGCATGGTGTGCTGCCATTGTACAGGTAGCGGTGTGTTACTGGTGTCAGACCGTGTATCTGTCTAGTGCTGGTCTTGCTCCCGGCATGGTGTGCTGCCATTGTACAGGTAGCGGTGTGTTACTGGTGTCAGACCGTGTAGCTGCCTAGTGCTGGCCTTGCTCCCGGCATGGTGTGCTGCCATTGTACAGGTAGCGGTGTGTTACTGGTGTCAGACCGTGTATCTGTCTAGTGCTGGTCTTGCTCCCGGCATGGTGTCCTGCCATTGTACAGGTAGCGGTGTGTTACTGGTGTCAGACCGTGTAGCTGCCTAGTGCTGGTCTTGCTCCCGGCATGGTGTGCTGCCATTGTACAGGTAGCGGTGTGTTACTGGTGTCAGACCGTGTAGATGCCTAGTGCTCGTCTTGCTCCCGGCATGGTGTGCTGCCATTGTACAGGTAGCGGTGTGTTACTGGTGTCAGACCGTGTAGCTGCCTAGTGCTGGTCTTGCTCCCGGCATGGTGTGCTGCCATTGTACAGGTAGCGGTGTGTTACTGGTGTCAGACCGTGTATCTGTCTAGTGCTGGTCTTGCTCCCGGCATGGTGTCCTGCCATTGTACAGGTAGCGGTGTGTTACTGGTGTCAGACCGTGTAGATGCCTAGTGCTCGTCTTGCTCCCGGCATGGTGTGCTGCCATTGTACAGGTAGCGGTGTGTTACTGGTGTCAGACCGTGTATCTGTCTAGTGCTGGTCTTGCTCCCAGCATGGTGTCCTGCCATTGTACAGGTAGCGGTGTGTTACTGGTGTCAGACCGTGTATCTGTCTAATGCTGGTCTTGCTCCCGGCATGGTGTCCTGCCATTGTACAGGTAGCGGTGTGTTACTGGTGTCAGACCGTGTAGCTGCCTAGTACTGGCCTTGCTCCCGGCATGGTGTGCTGCCATTGTACAGGTAGCGGTGTGTTACTGGTGTCAGACCGTGTATCTGCCTAGTGCTGGTCTTGCTCCCGGTATGGTGTCCTGCCATTGTACAGGTAGCGGTGTGTTACTGGTGTCAGACCGTGTATCTGCCTAGTGCTGGTCTTGCTCCCGGTATGGTGTCCTGCCATTGTACAGGTAGCGGTGTGTTACTGGTGTCAGACCGTGTAGCTGCCTAATGCTGGTCTTGCTCCCGGCATGGTGTCCTGCCATTGTACAGGTAGCGGTGTGTTACTGGTGTCAGACCGTGTAGCTGCCTAATGCTGGTCTTGCTCCCGGCATGGTGTCCTGCCATTGTACAGGTAGCGGTGTGTTACTGGTGTCAGACCGTGTATCTGCCTAGTGCTGGTCTTGCTCCCGGTATGGTGTCCTGCCATTGTACAGGTAGCGGTGTGTTACTGGTGTCAGACCGTGTAGCTGCCTAGTGCTGGTCTTGCTCCCGGCATGGTGTCCTGCCATTGTACCGGTAGCGGTGTGTGCCTATTAGCAGGATCAGGTCTTGCCCTGGCCTGGCGTTGGCCTTACTGGGTGCTGCAATCATGTCAGGCATTATAGACCATTGCACACATTAATATAGGATGACCCCTGTTACCATCTCACAAATGACACAATGCAAGGCCTGGCAGTCACCTGGCACTTTAAAGGGGATGACATCAGACAGGAAACCAGCGTCCTGAGCTTTCTTGGCCAGGGAATGTGAACGAAGCGCATACTCGTCCTGCTCCACCCGAGAGACGGAGAACGCCGCCGCCAGCCTGTCTGCCGAGTGACCCATGGTCTCGCTGGTGGAGAATTCGGCCACAGCCGGGAGCTGCAGAGAGAATACATTTCCGAATGTTACTCCGATTGGCTTACTGCACGTCATGGAGCAGCAAGCCTCCTTCACGCCGGAGAACCCGCAGACTGGTGGAGGATTAGGAGGCTGCAAACCAGACACACAGGTGCACTGTACAGCTTACTCACTCCTTACCTCTGGTGCCAAGTAGTCAGGGCGGATCCTGGACAACACAGACAGTCTCTGCCCCAAGGTCTTGGCCTTGTTGAGACTCAGCATCGTCTTTCTCATCTTCCTGCTGTGCCGAATTGGGACATCAGACATGAACTCCACACCGCCGGCTACCACCACGTCACACTGACCGGACGCAATCAGACCGAAGGCTGCAGGAAAGACCCCAGAGAGGTGAGGTAGAGCCGGTATAAGAAGCGGCAGTCTGATGGGAGCAGTGATTTATGGGAAATACATTTAGGCTCCACCCCTAATGACTTGTACATAGCGAGGCTTGCTCGGTGACACTCACCTGTGGTCATGGCTTGGTTGGAGGAGATACAGGCCATGGTGACTGTGTGAGCTGGGGTTCTATCAGAGAAACCGGCCCCGAGAGCAGCCTGCAGAGGACGGGGACAAAGCACACAACAAAGTGTCTGTTACATTCCGATACGTCAAATATGTGCGCATTTCCTGGCAAGTAACCGCCACACTCATCACAGGTTTCCTCCGCAGCCTATAGCTGTGCAACGCTGCTCTACAGTAATTCCTGCCAGTGTGCGCACAGAGAGTCTGTGATCATGGATCAGTGTTATGGTAGCAATCGGGTGAACATCACTTGGGAGAGTGAGAGAGAGCACCCACCTCCCGAGCCACATTGCTGGTCTTCACTTCCTGGATAACGGTGCCGTACACGATGTAATCTACCAGCTCTCTCTGGATGTTGGTGCGATGCAGCAATCCCCTGATCACATACACAGAACACAACAGTTACAGGACAATAGAGGACATATTAATGTTATATAATTCCCAGTGAGCCTATAGATTTTACTGCTCACTCTCTGACATGCAGCAGGGGAAGGTGGCAGGGAAGGGGGGGCAGACAGCGGCAGTGGTCAACAAGGGGGAAGGGGAGCAGAGAGCGGCGGTTTTTAGCAGGTGGGATGCCGGGGGAGGAGTAAAGACAGCGGTGACGGGCAGCTGTATAGATAGCATCAGTGGTGGGGAAAGGAGTATGGAAAGCAGTAGTGGGCAGAGGGGGAAGGAGTACACAGGGGTGGTGAAAGAAGTACAGCAGGCTTTTTCAACCAGTGTGCCGCGACCAGTTGCAAGGTGTGCCGCGGAACCAGAGCAGCTTCCTGCACCTTCAGAGTGAACTGTTGGCCCGGGCTCTTCTTAGAGGATTAGTCGTGCTCCAGCCGTGACCTATGCCTTGAAGATGCGGCGGTGTGATATCATAGGTCACAGCTGCCGCATCTCACCACCCAGCCAGCCCATCCGCCTGCATACACAGCTTTCTTTTCCCACCCACATCCACACCTGCCCGCTGCTCAGTATTCGCAGCACTCCACTATGAACAACCCCCGCCACTGAGGGACAGGAAGGAGGACAGCTGACCGGTGGGGGCTAATATTTGTTCTTTTATTTCTCCTGTGGGGAACAATAGGATTTATGTGGGAGAATAAGGATTTATGGGGGGGAACAATGTGAATAATTCATGTGTGGAACAATATGATTTATGTAGGGAGCAATGTGATTGTTTTTTCTGTGTAGGCCAATGTATGTGTGGATTTTTTTTTTTTTACTGTTAGGGCCAATGTGTGTGTTTTGTTTTTTTCTGTGGGGAACTGATGGTGTGCCTTGGCAATTTTAAAATATTGTTCGGTGCGACGCGAGTAAAAAAAAAGGTTGAAAATCACTGAAGTACAGTGGGGTCAATTCAATTCGGCAACTTATGAATAGCGCCGGGAATTAGCTCCCGACGCTATTCAATTCAGCTCCAGTTAAGTCGGTGATGTCTCGTTCTCGCCGACTAAACAGGTTGAATTGTCGGGAGAACGGGCATTCTCTGACTTAACTCCCCGGCGCGAGGCAGCACTTTTGTCGGGTTTCTTCTCTCATCCCCCGGGGATGAGAGAAGAATTCCCGACAATTGCGGGTAACTAGCAGCTGAATTGAATAGCGTTGGGAGCTAATTCCCGGCACTATTCATAAGTTGCCGAATTGAATTGAACCCAGTGTCAGGGAATTAGTACAGCATTGGGGGGTGGGGGGGAGGGGGAGTGCAGACAGGGTGTCCACCAGGGTAAAGAGTACACACAGTGGTGGTGGCCAATGGGGGGAAGGAGTACACAGGGGTGGCGAGAATATAGGGAAAGCACTGAGAAACAATGGCTGTATTAAAACAGGAAGGGGCGGGGCATAAGGATAGTGGGCACTTTAATACAAACCACTTACTGCAGCGCTGTCCTGGCCAAGTCATGGGGCATCAGATCGGAATATCTGCAAGATGAAATCAGGTTGTTATTACCAATACGACGGAGAACAGTGCACGCCCCCTGCACGCAAAACACACAATAGGAGTGTATATATCATTGTGTCACACAATGCATCTGATGGTAAAATATAAAATCAGGGCTCACGTGGTTCCTGACAGCAGGAAAGGGGTGCGGACGCCATCCACCACCACAACATTCTTAACACCCGGCTTGGATAGAGTCTTCTTACTCTTTGCCTGGACAGCTGGAATGTGAAATATAATGCACAGCAATGAGTGTGCTGCAGGAGACACGTCCAGCGTATAATGCATCATACAGCGTGTAACGCATCATACAGCGTATCAGCCTGCAGATCTCTACACAGGCTACAGAAACAGTCACCTACAAACACTACATACTGCATATGCGGATGGGAGCAGGTGAGATAATGAGGCGCTCAGTGCAGGACAGTGACCATACGCTGGGCTGGGAGAATGAGGCGTTCAGTGCAGGACAGTGACCATACGCTGGGCTGGGAGAATGAGGCGCTCAGTGCAGGACAGTCGCCATACGCTGGGCTGGGAGAATGAGGCGCTCAGTGCAGGACAGTCGCCATACGCTGGGCTGGGAGAATGAGGCGCTCAGTGCAGGACAGTCGCCATACGCCGGGCTGGGAGAATGAGGCGCTCAGTGCAGGACAGTCGCCATACGCTGGGCTGGGAGAATGAGGCGCTCAGTGCAGGACAGTCGCCATACGCTGGGCTGGGAGAATGGGGAGCTCAGTGCAGGACAGTCGCCATACGCTGGGCTGGGAGAATGAGGAGCTCAGTGCAGGACAGTCGCCATACGCTGGGCTGGGAGAATGAGGAGCTCAGTGCAGGACAGTCGCCATACACTGGGCTGGGAGAATGAGGCGTTCAGTGCAGGACAGTAACCATATGCTGGGCTGGGAGAATGAGGCGCTCAGTGCAGGACAGTCGCCATACGCCGGGCTGGGAGAATGAGGCGCTCAGTGCAGGACAGTCGCCATACGCTGGGCTGGGAGAATGAGGCGCTCAGTGCAGGACAGTCGCCATACGCTGGGCTGGGAGAATGGGGAGCTCAGTGCAGGACAGTCGCCATACGCTGGGCTGGGAGAATGAGGAGCTCAGTGCAGGACAGTCGCCATACACTGGGCTGGGAGAATGAGGCGTTCAGTGCAGGACAGTAACCATATGCTGGGCTGGGAGAATGAGGCGCACAGGGCAGGACAGTCGCCATACGCTGGGCTGGGAAAATGAGGCGCTCAGTGCAGGACAGTCTCCATACGCTGGGCTGGGAGAATGGGGAGCTCAGTGCAGGACAGTCGCCATACGCTGGGCTGGGAGAATGAGGAGCTCAGTGCAGGACAGTCGCCATACACTGGGCTGGGAGAATGAGGCGTTCAGTGCAGGACAGTAACCATATGCTGGGCTGGGAGAATGAGGCGCACAGGGCAGGACAGTCGCCATACGCTGGGCTGGGAGAATGAGGAGCTCAGTGCAGGACAGTCGCCATACACTGGGCTGGGAGAATGAGGCGTTCAGTGCAGGACAGTAACCATATGCTGGGCTGGGAGAATGAGGCGCTCAGTGCAGGACAGTCACCATACGCTGGGCTGGGAGAATGAGGCGTTCAGTGCAGGACAGTAACCATATGCTGGGCTGGGAGAATGAGGCGCACAGGGCAGGACAGTCGCCATACGCTGGGCTGGGAAAATGAGGCGCTCAGTGCAGGACAGTCGCCATACGCTGGGCTGGGAAAATGAGGAGCTCAGTGCAGAACAGTCTCCATACGCCGCACATCGCTCAGATATAGAGCGTGATTGTGGGCTGGAGGCAGAGAGAGGCGTCTATGAGCTGTAAGGGTGAGACAGCGCCTTAGTGTAGAGTTCGGCAGCGTGTTATAGAATAAGAGGGTTCTCAGCTACCTGGAACTATGCTGGGTAACGGCCAGGTGCTCAGAGTATTGGCACCATGTTCCACATGCAGTGTGGCTCATGCTGCGTCACAGAACAGCTGTAAAACGGGGACACGGAACGCGTGTACCTGGGTTCTATGCTATACAGCAGGGACAGCAGGTGGAGTAGAAGCGGGACTACAGGCTAGTGAACGGAATTAAACATTAAAGGAGATTACCTGGAGACTGGAGGTGAGAGGAGCAGCTTATAGACCTGATGGCTGAGAGGAGAGATAAGGGAGAGGGTTAGCTGTACATCTGTAACCTGAACGCTTGCACAATGTGTGACATGTCTAGGGAGTGTTAGGGGAACATACAGGGGCGTGGCACAAACCCTCAGCCAGACTAATAAGGAATGTTACACGCCGGGGTCCTCACTCTGGAGCCGCGCTGCTGACTCATTCTAGTAGCCCCCCTTAGCTCACTGTTATAAGGACTGATGAAAAGCTATCAGTGGCAGTCTGATGGGAACATAAAACACCTAATGTCATCTGATAATCATACAGGGAACCCAACCCTGTCACCCAATGTTGCAGCGATGTGTAGTCACAGGAAAGGGGTCACTAGAGGGCCAGCTGTTACCTCACCAGGGCATGGTACATGTTGGGTCTACAATGCCCCCTGTAACGGTGAGTGTGGTGGGTGGGGGGCGGCATCTTGTAGTTTATTGCATAGGTGAGCAAGGTTCAGTCACTGCAGCAGGAAAGCATATACAGAGAGCTTGTAGCCACAGAGAGCGGTACTTACAGAAGCTGGATGCGGTGGGGAGGCTTCTGACACTCTGTCTTAACATTAAGGCCATCTTGTATCCTGCAGGAAGAGGAAGAATTATTACATCATTGCTACGCTCTATAGTTTCTGGTCATGTTGGGTCTCATACAGACAGTGCCCCCATAACCCCCCAGCCTCTCTCCCACTCAGGCACTGCACAGTCCCATGCTCCTATCAGACTGGGAGCGTGGCTGTGACATCACACGCTCAGCAGATGTCAGCGGCCGGAGGATCAGAAGACGGCGTTAGTCCTCCACACGCCAAAGGCATACTGGTAGGATAATTTGCTGCAGATGAGACGAGCCCTATAGTAAGTGTGTGTGTGAAGTAAGTCATAGCAGATAACATGGTGATTTCTATCAGTGAGGCCAGGAGATAATGCAATAGTTTGTGCGACCAGCCGCGTTAAGCAGCGTCTCCTGCGCTAAGTGACGGGCGTGCTGTGGCTAACGTGCGACCAGCCCCAAAGCCCTACTTCCAGCAGATTTCTGCTCGTACCTCAGGGGGGCGCTGCCTCGGAGGGTGGTCGCCCAAAACAATTGAATTCGCTCCTGGCCACTTTAGATGAGAGCTAATTCTCTCAGTCACCCCTTCAGTGCCTAGAGTGTCTTTTTCCTGCTTGGCACTACAAGTCTCAGCATACTAGCACCTGTTAGGGTGTGTGGTCCAGCCCCTCCCCCTTTCCCTGGTATTTGTGTACATAAAGTACACTTGTAGCTAGTGTACTCCTGCTTGGCAGCAGCACCCCACCCATATATCCTTAGGTGTTTTTACTCCGCACAAGTTCCTGCACTGCCGTCTACACATTAGGGGGCGCTATTATGGTAACATTAGGGGGAACTTTTATGGTAAGACATACTGGGGGAAATTCAATTGTTTGAAAAATCAGTTGGGTAATAGACAGGAAAAAAGACACCCAACCGACTTTTTAAACAATTGAATTCCACCCACTGTGTTAGCATTAGGGGTGTTAGGGACCCATCTGACGGCTCTCACCTTGACGTGGGGGATGGGCTCACAAGTTTCGGCCAAATATGCCCCACTACTCCATGTTCTAGCATTTACTCTAGAAGTTATACGAGTGATTAGAGTGTGCGCCTGCGTCTCTCCCTGCCAGGAACACAGCGTGTAATCTCTCGCTGCAAGCGATGAAACAGCCTGTGAAGCTTTGCACAACATAATAAGATTTTACTTACCGATAAATCTATTTCTCATAGTCCGTAGTGGATGCTGGGGACTCCGTCAGGACCATGGGGAATAGCGGCTCCGCAGGAGACAGGGCACAAAAAGTAAGCTTTTAGGATCACATGGTGTGTACTGGCTCCTCCCCCTATGACCCTCCTCCAAGCCTCAGTTAGGTACTGTGCCCGGACGAGCGTACACAATAAGGAAGGATCTTGAATCCCGGGTAAGACTCATACCAGCCACACCAATCACACCGTACAACCTGTGATTTGAACCCAGTTAACAGTATGATAACAACGAAGGAGCCTCTGAAAAGATGGCCCACAACAATAATAACCCGATTTTTGTAACAATAATTATGTACAAGTAATGCAGACAATCCGCACTTGGGATGGGCGCCCAGCATCCACTACGGACTATGAGAAATAGATTTATCGGTAAGTAAAATCTTATTTTCTCTAACGTCCTAGTGGATGCTGGGGACTCCGTCAGGACCATGGGGATTATACCAAAGCTCCCAAACGGGCGGGAGAGTGCGGATGACTCTGCAGCACCGAATGAGAGAACTCCAGGTCCTCCTCAGCCAGGGTATCAAATTTGTAGAATTTTACAAACGTGTTCCCGCCTGACCACGTAGCTGCTCGGCAAAGTTGTAAAGCCGAGACCCCTCGGGCAGCCGCCCAAGATGAGCCCACCTTCCTTGTGGAATGGGCATTTACAGATTTTGGCTGTGGCAGGCCTGCCACAGAATGTGCAAGTTGAATTGTACTACAAATCCAACGAGCAATAGTCTGCTTAGAAGCAGGAGCACCCAGCTTTTCGGGTGCATACAATATAAACAGCAAGCCAGACTTTCTGACTCCAGCCGTCCTGGAATTATATATATATTATATATATATATATTTATTTATTTTCAGGGCCCTGACAACGTCTAGCAACTTGGAGTCCTCCAAGTCCCTAGTAGCCGCAGGCACCACAATAGGTTGTTTCAGGTGAAACGCTGACACCACCTTAGGAAGAAACTGGGGACGAGTCCCAGTTCTGCCCCGTCCGAATGGAAAATCAAATATGGGCTTTTGTAAGACAAAGCCGCCAATTCTGACAATCGCCTGGCCGAGGCCAGGGCCAACAGCATGGTCACTTTCCATGTGAGATATTTCAAATCCACAGATTTGAGCGGTTCAAACCAATATGATTTGAGGAATCCCAACACTACTTTGAGATCCCACGGTGCCACTGGAGGCACAAAAGGGGCTGTATATGCAATACTCCCTTGACAAATGTCTGGACTTCAGGAACTGAAGCCAATTCTTTCTGGAAGAAAATCTACAGGGCCGAAACTTGAACCTTAATGGACCCCAATTTGAGGCTCATAGACACTCCTGTTTTCAGGAAGTGCAGAAATCGACCTAGTTGAAATTTCTTCGTGGGGCCTTCCTGGCCTCACCCACGCAACATATTTTCACCACATGTGGTGATAACGTTGTGCGGTCACCTCCTTCCTGGCTTTGACCAGGGTAGGTATGACCTCTTCCGGAATGCCTTTTCCCTTAGAATCCGGCGTTCAACCGCCATGCCGTCAAACGCAGCCGCGGTAAGTCTTGGAACAGACATGGTACTTGCTGAAGCAAGTCCCTTCTTAGCTCCTGAGGCCATTAGTCCTCTATGAGCATCTCTTGAAGTTCCGGGTACCAAGTCCCTCTTGGCCAATCCGGAGCCACGAGTATAGTTCTTACTCCTCTACGTCTTATAATTCTCAATACCTTGGTTATGAGAAGCAGAGGAGGGAACACATACACCGACTGTTACACCCACGGTGTTACCAGGACATCCACAGCTATCGCCTGAAGGTCTCGTGACCTGGCGCAATACCTGTCCCGTTTTTTGTTCGGGCGGGACGCCATCATGTCCACCTTTGGTCTTTCCCAACGGTTCACAATCATGCGGAAAACTTCCCGATGAAGTTCCCACTCTCCCGGGTGGAAGTCGTGCCTGCTGAGGAAGTCTGCTTCCCAGTCGTCCACTCCCGGAATGAACACTGCTGACAGTGCTATCACATGATTTTCCGCCTAGCGAAAAATCCTTGCAGTTTTGCCACTGCCCTCCTGCTTCTTGTGCCGCCCTTTCTGTTTACGTGGGCGACTGCCGTGATGTTATCCCACTGGATCAATACCGGCTGACCTTGAAGCAGAGGTCTTGCTAAGTTTAGAGCATTATAAATTTGCTCTTAGCTCCAGTATATTTATGTGGAGAGAATTCTCCAGACTTGATCACACTCCCTGGAAATTTTTTCCCTGTGTGACTGCTCCCCAGCCTCTCAGGCTGGCCTCCATGGTCACCAGCATCCAATCCTGAATGCCGAATCTACGGCCCTCTAGAAGATGAGCACTCTGTAATCACCACAGGAGAGACACCCTTGTCCTTGGATATAGGGTTATCCGCTGATGCATCTGAAGATGCGATCCGGACCATTTGTCCAGCAGATCCCACTGAAGAGTTCTTGCGTGAAATCTGCCGAATGGAATCGCTTCGTAATAAGCCACCATTTTTACCAGGACTCTTGTGCAATGATGCACTGACACTTTTCCTGGTTTTAGGAGGATCCCGATTAGCTCGGATAACTCCCTGGCTTTCTCCTCTGGGAGAAACACCTTTTTCTGGACTGTGTCCAGAATCATCCCTAGGACCAGCAGACGTGTCGTCGGAACAACTGCGGTTTTGGAATATTTAGAATCCACCCGTGTTGTCGTAGAACTACTTGAGATAGTGCTACTCCGACCTCCAACTGTTCTCTGGACCTTGTTCTTATCAGGAGGTCGTCCATTTTCTTTGAAGACGAATCCTCATTTCGGTCATTACCTTGGTAAGGACCCGGGGTGCCTTGGACAATCCAACGGCATCGTCTGAAACTGATAGTGACAGTTTTGTACCACGAACCTGAGATACCCTTGGTGAGAAAGGCAAATTTTGGGACATGGAGGTAAGCATCCCTGATGTCCCGGGACACCATATAGTCCCCTTCTTCCCGGTTCGCTATCACTGCTCTGAGTGACTCCATCTGGATTTGAACCTTTGTAAGTGTTCAAATATTTCAGATTTAGAATAGGTCTCACCTAGCCTTCTGGCTTCAGTACCACAATATAGTGTGGAATAAAACCCCTTTCCCTGTTGTAGGAGGGGTAATTTTATTATCACCTGCTGGGAATACAGCTTGTGAATTGTTTTCAATACTGCCTCCCTGTCGGAGGGAGACATTGGTACAGCAGACTACAGGAACCTGCGAGGGGGAAACGTCTCGACATTCCAATCTGTACCCCTTGGATACTACTTGTAGGATCCAGGGGTCCTGTACGGTCCTAGCGTCATGCTGAGAACTTGGTAGAAGCGGTGGAGGGCTTCTGTTCCTGGGAATGGGCTGCCTGCTGCAGTCTTCTTCCCTTTCCTCTATCCCTGGGCAGATATGACTCTTATAGGGACGAAAGGACTGAGGCTGAAAAGACGGTGTCTTTTTCTGCAGAGATGTGACTTAGGGTAAAAAACGGTGGATTTTCCAGCAGTTGCCGTGGCCACCAGGTCCCATGGACCGACCCCAAATAACTCCTCCCCTTTATACGGCAATACATCTTTGTGCCGTTTGGAATCTGCATCACCTGACCACTGTCGTGTCCATAAACATCTTCTTGCAGATATGGACATCGCATTTACTCTTGATGCCAGAGTGCAAATATCCCTCTGCGCATCTCGTATATATAGAAATGCATCCTTTAAATGCTCTATAGTCAATAAAATACTGTCCCTGTCAAGGGTATCAATATTTTTAGTCAGGGAATCCGACCAAGCCACCTCAGCTCTGCACATCCAGGCTGAGGCGATCGCTGGTCGCAGTATAACACCAGCATGTGTGTGTATACTTTTTAGGATATTTTCCAGCCTCCTATCAGCTGGCTCCTTAAGTACGGCCCTATCTGTAGATGGTACCGCCACTTGTTCTGATAAGCATGTGAGCGCCTTATCCACCCTAAGGGGTGTTTCCCAACGCGCCCTAACTTCTGGCGGGAAAGGGTATACCGCCAATACTTTTCTATCGGGGGAAACCCACGCATCATCACACACTTCATTTAATTTATCTGATTCAGGAAAAACTACAGGTAGTTTTTTCACATCCCACATAATACCCTTTTTTGTGGTACTTGTAGTATCAGAAATATGTAACACCTCCTTCATTGCCCTTAACGTGTGGCCCTAAAGGAAAATACGTTTGTTTCTTCACCGTCGACACTGAAATCAGTGTCCGTGTCTGTGTCGACCAACTGAGGTAAATGGGCGTTTTACAGCCCCTGACGGTGTTTGAGACGCCTGGACAGGTACTAATTTGATCGCCGGCCGTCTCATGTCGTCAACCGGCTTGCAGCGTGTTAACATTATCACGTAATTCCATAAATAAGCCATCCATTCCGGTGTCGACTCCCTAGAGAGTGACATCACCATTACAGGCAATTTGCTCCGCCTCCTCACCAACATTTTCCTCATACATGTCGACACACACGTACCGACATACAGCACACACATAGGGAATGCTCTGATAGAGGACAGGACCCACTAGCCCTTTGGGGAGACAGAGGGAGAGTTTGCCAGCACACACCAAAACGCTATAATTATACAGGGACAACCTTTATATAAGTGTTCCTCCCTTATAGCATTTAATATATATTCATATCGCCAAATCAGTGCCCCCCCTCTCTGTTTTAACCCTGTTTCTGTAGTGCAGTGCAGGGGAGAGCATGGGAGCCTTCCCACCAGCATTTCTGTGAGGGAAAATGGCGCTGTGTGCTGAGGAGAATAGGCCCCGCCCCCTTTTCGGCAGGCTTCTTCTCCGGAGTTTGTGATATCTGGCAGGGGTTAAATACATCCATATAGCCTCAAGGGCTATATGTGATGTATTTTTCGCCATACAGGTATTATACATTGCTGCCCAGGGCGCCCCCCCCCCGCGCCCTGCACCCTCCGTGACCGCTGTGTGAAGTGTGCTGACAACAATGGCGCACAGCTGCAGTGCTGTGCGCTACCTGATGAAGACTGAAAGTCTTCTGCCGCCTGGTTCCGGACCTCTTCAATCTTCAGCATCTGCAAGGGGGGTCGGCGGCGCGGCTCCGGGACGAACCCCAGGGCGAGACCTGTGTTCCGACTCCCTCTGGAGCTAATGGTGTCCAGTAGCCTAAGAAGCCAATCCATCCTGCACGCAGGTGAGTTCACTTCTCTCCCCTAAGTCCCTCGTAGCAGTGAGCCTGTTGCCATCAGGACTCACTGAAAATAAAGAACCTAAAAACTTTTTCTAAGCAACTCTTTAAGAGAGCCACCTAGATTGCACCCTGCTCGGACGGGCACAAAAACCTAACTGAGGCTTGGAGGAGGGTCATAGGGGGGAGGAGCCAGTACACACCATGTGATCCTAAAAGCTTACTTTTTGTGCCCTGTCTCCTGCGGAGCCGCTATTCCCCATGGTCCTGACGGAGTCCCCAGCATCCACTAGGACGTTAGAGAAATAGGGGGTATATAAAATAAGAATTTACTTACCGATAATTCTATTTCTCGGAGTCCGTAGTGGATGCTGGGGTTCCTGAAAGGACCATGGGGAATAGCGGCTCCGCAGGAGACAGGGCACAAAAGTAAAGCTTTTCCGATCAGGTGGTGTGCACTGGCTCCTCCCCCCATGACCCTCCTCCAGACTCCAGTTAGGTACTGTGCCCGGACGAGCGTACACAATAAGGGAGGAATTTTGAATCCCGGGTAAGACTCATACCAGCCACACCAATCACACCGTACAACTTGTGATCTAAACCCAGTTAACAGTATGATAACAAAAGGAGCCTCTGAAAGACGGCTTCCTACAACAATAACCCGATTTTTGTAACAATAACTATGTACAAGTATTGCAGAATAATCCGCACTTGGGATGGGCGCCCAGCATCCACTACGGACTCCGAGAAATAGAATTATCGGTAAGTAAATTCTTATTTTCTCTATCGTCCTAGTGGATGCTGGGGTTCCTGAAAGGACCATGGGGATTATACCAAAGCTCCCAAACGGGCGGGAGAGT
The DNA here is from genome assembly GCF_028390025.1 of Pseudophryne corroboree. NCBI lineage: Eukaryota > Metazoa > Chordata > Amphibia > Anura > Myobatrachidae > Pseudophryne > Pseudophryne corroboree. The sequence goes on along the minus strand of NC_086447.1, from coordinate 33,850,698 downwards.
GCGGATGACTCTGCAGCACCGAATGAGAGAACTCCAGGTCCTCTTTTTGCCAGGGTATCAAATTTGTAGAATTTTACAAACGTGTTCTCCCCCGACCACGTAGCTGCTCGGCAGAGTTGTAATGCCGAGACCCCTCGGGCAGCCGCCCAAGATGAGCCCACCTTCCTTGTGGAATGGGCATTTACATATTTTTTGCTGTGGCAAGCCTGCCACAGAATGTGCAAGCTGAATTGTACTACAAATCCAACGAGCAATAGTCTGCTTAGAAGCAGGAGCACCCAGCTTGTTGGGTGCATACAGGATAAACAGCAAGTCAGATTTCCTGACTCCAGCCGACCTGGAAACTATATTTTCAGGGCCCTGACAACATCCAGCAACTTGGAATCCTCCAAGTCCCTAGTAGCCGCAGGTACCACAATAAGCTGGTTCAGGTGAAACGCTGACACCACCTTAGGGAGAAACTGGGGACGAGTCCACAGCTTTGCTCTGTCCGAATGGACAATCAGATATGGCTTTGTGAGATAAAGCCGCCAATTCTGACACTCGCCTGGCCGAGGCCAGGACCAACAGCATGGTCGCTTTCCATGTGAGATATATCAAATCCACAGATTTGAGTTGTTTAAACCAATGTGATTTTAGGAATCCCAAACTACGTTGAGAACGCCCAGTGCCACTGGAGACATCAAAAGGGGGTTGTATATGCAGTACTCCCTTAACAACTTCTGGACTTCAGGAACTGAAGCCAATTTCTTTCTGGAAGAAAATCGACCGGTCGAAATTTGAACCTTAATGGACCCCAATTTGAGACCCATATACACTCCTGTTTGCAGGAAATGTAGGAATTAACCTAGTTGAAATTCTTCCGTGGAGCCTTCCTGGCCTCACACCATGGAACACATTTTCACCTAAGCAGTGATAATGTTGTGCGGTCACCTCCTTCCTGGCTCTGACCAGGGTAGGGATGACCTCTTCCGGAATGCCTTTTTCCCTTAGGATCCGGCGTTCACCCGTCAACGCGGCTGCGGTAAGTCATGGAACAGACATGATTCTTGCTGAATCAAGATCCTTTCTAGTATCTCTTGAAGTTCCGGGTACCAAGTTCTTCTTGGCCAAACCGGAGCCACGAGTATGGTTCTTACTCCTCTCCTTCCTATCATTCTCCCTACACTGGGTATGAAAGGCAGAGGAGGGAACACATACACCGACTGGTACACCCACGGTGTTACCAGAGCGTCCCAGCTATTGCCTGAGGGTCTCTAGACCTGGCGCTTCATGTGGGACGCCATCATAACCACCTTTGGTCTTTCCCAACGGTTTACAAACATGTGGAAACTTCCAGATGAAGTTCCCACTTTTCCGGGTGGAATTCTAGTTGTCCACTCCCGGAATGAACACTGCTGACAGTGTTATCACATGATTTTTCGCCCAGCGAAGAATCCTTGCAGTCATTGCCCTCCTGCTTCTTGTGCCGCCCCGTCTGTTTACGTGGGCGACTGCCATGATGATGTCCTACTGGATTAGCACCGGTTGACTTTGAAGCAGAGGTCTTCCTAGGCTCAGAGCATCGTAAATTGCCCTTAGCTCCAGTATATTCATGTGGAGAGAAATCTCCAGACTTGACCACACTTCCTTGGAAATTTCTTCCCTGTGTGACTGTTCCCCAGCCTCTCAGGCTGGCATCCGTGGTCACCAGAACACAGTCCTGAATGCTGAATGTGCTGCCCTCTAGAAGATGAGCACTCTGCAGCCCCCACAGAAGAGACACCCTTGTCCTTGGAGACAGGGTTATCCGCTGATGCATCTGAAGATGCGATCCGGACCATTCGTCCCGCAAATCCCCCTGAAAAGTTTTTGCGTGAGATCTGCCGAATGGAATCGCTTCGTAAGAAGCCACCATTTTTCCCAGGACTCCTGTGCACTGATGCACTGATACTTGGCCTGGTTTTAGGAGGTTTCTGACTAGGTCGGATAACTCCCTGGCTTTCCCCTCCAGGAGAAATACCTCTTTCTGGACTATGCCCAGAATCATTCCTAGGAACAGCAGACGTATCATCGGAAAACAGCTGCGATTTTTGGAATATTTAGAATCCACTCGTGCTGTCGTAGAACTACTTTAGATAGTTCTTTTCCGACCTCCAACTGTTCTCTGGAAACTTGCCCCTTTCAGGATATCGTCCAAGTAAGGGATAATTAAGATGCCTTTCTTCTTTTAAGAATCATCTTTTCGGCCATTACCTTGGTAAAAGGCCCGGGGTGCCGTGGATAATTCAACGGCAGCGTCTGAAACTGATATTGACAGTTCTGTATCACGAACCAGAGGTACCCTTGTTGAGAAGGGCAAATTTGGACATGGAGGTAATCCGTGATGTCCAGGGACACCATATAGTCCCCTTTTTTCCGGTTCTCTATCACTGCTCTGAGTGACTCCATCTTGATTTGAACCTTTTTATGTAAGTGTTCAAAGATTTCAGATTTAGACTATGTCTCACCAAGCCGTCTGGCTTCAGTACCACAATATAGTGTGGAAGACTAATACCCTTTTCCTTGTTGTAGGAGGGGTACTTTGATTATCACCTGCTGGAAATACAGCTTGTGAATTTTTTCCCAATACTGCCTCCCTGTCGGAGGGAGCCGTTGGTAAAGCAGGCTTCAGGAACCTGCGAGGAAAAAATGTCTCGACTCTCCAATCTGTACCCCTGGGATAATACTTGTACGATCTAGGGGTCAACTTGCGAGTGATCCCACTGCGCGCTGAGACTCTTGAGACTACCCCCCCACCTCACCTGAGTCCGCTTGCACGGCCCCAGCGTCACGCTGAGGACTTGGCAGACGCGGTGGAGGGCTTCTTTTCCTGGGAAGGGGCTGCCTGCTGCAGTCTACTTCCCTTTCCTCTATGTCTGGGCAGATATGACTGGCCTTTTGCCCGCTTGCCCACATGGGAAACGGAAGGATTGAGGCTGAAAAGACAGTGTCTTTTTCTGCTGAGATGTAACTTGGGGTAAAAAGGTTGGATTTCCCAGCTGTAGCCGTGGCCCCCAGGTCCGATGGACCGACCCCAAATAACTCCTTCCCTTTATACGGCAATACTTCCATGTGCCGTATGGGATCTGTATCACCTGACCACTGTCGTGTCCATGACATCTTCTGGGAGATATGGACAACGCACTTATCTTGATGCCAGAGTGCAAATATCCCTCTGTGCATCTCGCATACATATATAGAATGCATCCTATTAAATGCTCTATATCAATAAAATATTTTTAGTCAGGGAATTCGACCAAGCCAACCCAGCACTGCATCTCCAGGCTGATGGCGATCGCTGGTCGCAGTATAACCACCGTATGTGTGTATATACTTTTTAGGATATTTTTCCAGCTGCCTATCAGCTGGCTCCTTGAGGGCGGCCGTATCTGGAGACGGTAACGCCACTTGATAAGCGTGTGAGCGCCTTATCCACCCTAAGGGGTGTTTCCCAACGCGCCCTAACTTCTGGCGGGAAAGGGTATAACGCCAATATTTGCTATCGGGGTAAACCCACGCATCATCACACACTTCATTTTATTTTATCTGATTCAGGAAAAACTACAGGTAGTTTTTTCACTCCCACATAATACCCTTTTTTGTGGTACTTGTAGTATCAGAAATATGTAACACCTCCTTCATTGCCCTTAACGTGTGGCCCTAATGAGGAATACGTTTGTTTATTCACCGTCGACACTGGATTCAGTGTACGTGTCTGTGTCTGTGTCGACCGACTGAGGTAATTGGGCGTTTTTTTTAAAAACCCCTGACGGTGTTTCTGAGACGCCTGGACCGGAACTAATTGTTTGTCGGCCGTCTCATGTCGTCAACCGACCTTGCAGTGTGTTGACATTCTCACGTAATTCCCTAAATAAGCCATCCATTCCGGTGTCGACTCCCTAGAGAGTGACATCACCATTACAGGCAATTTCTCCGCCTCCTCCAACATCGTCCTCATACATGTCGACACACACGTACCGACACACAGCACACACACCTGGAATGCTCTGACAGAGGACAGGACCCCACTAGCCCTTTGGAGAGACAGAGGGAGAGTTTGCCAGCACACACCAAAAAACGCTATAATTACATAGGGACAACCTTATATAAGTGTTTCTCCCTAATAGCATCTTTATATATATATTTATATCGCCAATTAGTGCCCCCCTCTCTGTTTAAACCCTGTTTCTGTAGTGCAGTGCAGGGGAGAGCCTGGGAGCCTTCTCTCCAGCCTTTCTGTGAGAGAAAAAATGGCGCTGTGTGCTGAGGAGATAGGCCCCGCCCCTTTTCCGGCGGGCTCGTCTCCCGCTCTTTAGTGAAGTTTGGCAGGGGTTAAATATCTCCATATAGCCTCTGGGGGCTATATGTGAGGTATTTTTAGCCAGTATATAGGTTTACATTTGCCTTCCAGGGCGCCCCCCCCCAGCGCCCTGCACCCTCAGTGACAGCGTGTGAAGTGTGCTGAGAGGAAAATGGCGCACAGCTGCAGTGCTGTGCGCTACCTTTAGAAGACTGTCAGAGTCTTCAGCCGCCGATTCTGGACCTCTTCTAACTTCAGCATCTGCAAGGGGGCCGGCGGCGCGGCTCCGGTGACCATCCAGGCTGTACCTGTGATCGTCCCTCTGGAGCTGATGTCCAGTAGCCAAGAAGCCAATCCATCCTGCACGCAGGTGAGTTCACTTCTTCTCCCCTCAGTCCCTCGTTGCAGTGATCCTGTTGCCAGCAGGACTCACTGTAAAATAAAAAACCTAAGCTAAACTTTCTCTAAGCAGCTCTTTAGGAGAGCCACCTAGAATTGCACCCTTCTCGGCCGGGCACAAAAATCTAACTGGAGTCTGGAGGAGGGTCATGGGGGGAGGAGCCAGTGCACACCACCTGATCGGAAAAGCTTTACTTTTGTGCCCTGTCTCCTGCGGAGCCGCTATTCCCCATGGTCCTTTCAGGAACCCCAGCATCCACTAGGACGATAGAGAAATACAGGTTATACTAACGTGGCTACCTCTCAGCCAGCAGGAGGTGCTCTATTTCCAGCAGGGAAGAGGTTAATACGTCTGTGCAGGAAGCGCATCTTCCCATCCCCCGCCCACATTAGATACAACAGAGGGTGACCTTTCCCCTAATTCCCTTCCACGACCTTTCACCCAATTCCAGGCGCAGCACATGGTACAATATGAATAATGGAAGGTTGCAGAATGAAGGTCGCACATTCACCCACGTGCTGGGCCGGAGACCCACCCAGGTCACCCGTCCCCCTGATACTCTGCTACAGCTACACGGTCACCCGGCTTCCCCAATGTCCCATCTCAGACCCCAAGGCGGGTGGTTAACGTGCTGTGTATGGGGGCACACACATATCCTGAAGGGTTTGGTTCTGTATAATACTTCTGTAGTGTTGTATAGCTGGGGGAATGTGTTACGTAGTATGTGTGTGTTACCGCCTGTGTGTGTGGTATTAGTAATCACACATTAAACAGGAAAACCACACTTTTGCTACTGGGAAATCACTTGGGGGTAAATTTACTAAGATGGGAGTTCTATTTGAGATGGGATGTTGCCCATAGCAACCAATCAGATTCCAGATATTATCTACTAGAAGGTGCTAAATAAATGAGAATCTGATTGGTTGCTATGGGCAACATCCCATCTTAAATATAACTCCCATCTTAGTAAATTTACCCCTTGGTGTTCTAGGCTAATGTGGGTGTGCTGGTTCCAAATCTGAAATGGAAAATGGACCCATCACAGCAGGATTTCAAGATATAGACATTATAACACATGTACAGTTTAAACATTTGTATACAGGGGTGTCTGCTGTATTACACACACGAAACTTAGGCAGCATCATTTTACTTGTACATGACATATAAAATATATTTACACCGGAGATGTTTCCACGCTTTTTTGGAATCACGGCACCCTAGAGTATAAGGATTTTTTACACGGCACCCCTAGACCAAAAGGTTATTTTGGAGTAATTTAGAAAGTAATTCAGAAAATTGTGTGTACATTGTATGTCATCCCTAGGTGTGGTGAGGGACAGGATCTGCTTCTGTTTCTCCACATACTCTATGATGGCACTCTGTCTATTACACTGACCAGAAAGATTCTGAATTGGACCCGGACCCCCAACCCAGGGCACCCTGCAAGTGTCCTAGGCATACACAATGAGTACACAAAACAAACTCAAATCAGGCGCTGATAATAAACCATAGTAGAATATATATATATATATATATATATATATATATATATATATATATATATATATATATATATATACACACATATACACACACACACACATATACACACACACACAGTCTATCTAACCTTGTGATACCGACCCCGCGGGAGCGCACATCGGTATCGAATCGGCATCACAAGCTGCCTAATACCTTGCAATATGCACTAACTTTCCTTGCGATTTTGACTATATAGTCAAAATTGCAAGGTAATATCGCACCGTGTGTAGTTTTTTTCTATGTCGCACCGCCCCAGAAACTATTGTGTGTTTGGGACTATACACAAATCTGTATCCAAAAAGACACAATATATTAGTTTTTGTGCTAATTATTGAAGAGGTCTGGCAAGTGAACTAAACACTAACGCTCTAGAATACACACACACACACACACACAAAACCATTAAGACAAAAAATATGACGTCTCGTGTCTATACTCCAGGGGTCTATAGACTGGTCCTCTCTACGGGATGTACTTATGTGACAGACGGTCACAATAACTCCCCTTGTATCCCGAACCCTCAAAATGCCGACTAGAAGGGACTATTCCCACTCGCGGGTGTCCACAACACCCATAGGGTTGGAATAGAACTTGTGACTAACCCTCCGCCAAGTTCCAGGTCGCCGGTAACACAGCCCCAACCCCTCCCTACTGGCTATTAGTGTGAAAGCACAGCAGTTTTTTTGTTTTAGGAGTAATCGATATTGAATCCAAATAGTTCTATAAACAACTAGTTATGGGCCCTACACACAGCGTGATCCGCCGCCGAGCTGCCCGATGGCGGATACGGCCGGCGGGCGACCCGGCGGCGGGCAGGGGGGGGTCAGTGAAGGGGGGAGTGAAGTTTCTTCATTCCCCCCCGTCACCCAGCTCCATAGCACTGCAGGCAAATATGGATGAGATCGTCCATATTGGTCTGCATGCACAAGCGACGAGGCACCAGCGATGAACGAGCGCGGGGCCGAGCATCGTTCATCGCTGGTGCCTCCACACTGAAAGATATGAACGGTATCTCGTTTATTAATGAACGAGACTGTTCATATCTTTCATTACTATTGCGCAGTGTGTAGGGCCCTTTAGTTTTAAAGGAGCAAATTTCCAAAGTCCTGTCATTGCTGGCCAGGTTAGCAGGATCTCCTGGGCCTTGAACCTGTGTAAGATCATTGGCGCAGATGTATAAAACGCCATGCCGCTTAGCTGCGTACTCCCAGTTATGCCGCATCGTCAGACAGTGAGCGGCTTGCATGTATAACCGCGTTTGTTTGTCGCCAGTCAGGTGGATGAAATCTCCCCCTTTATACAGAGCCGCAATGCCTGGCGTTTTACGCACCTGTGCTAATGATCTTACACAGGTTCAAGGCACCAAGGTGAATTTAGCCCAGGAGATCCTGCTAACCTGGCCAGCAATAATTAGCAAAATCTAATATACATTTACACAGTTTGAGAACCACATGTTTACACATTAGATGAACATATTATAAAATGCTTTAGGGACTTGCTCTAGCACTTATGTGTTGCATTTGTTTCCCTATACAGAAACCAGCACAAGTCACCCATCACATTGGGGTCAACGCGACCTTGATATCTTGTTTCCATTAAAGACATTTCTTGATAAAATCTCTCACCACATTCATCGCTACCTGCACCTAGGTCAGGTGGGATGAGGGTGACAGTGAAGAACATGCATTTTCAGGCCATTTCTGGACATTGGCCCTCATTCCGAGTTGTTCGCTCGCTAGCTGCTTTTAGCAGCATTGCACACACTAAGCCGCCGCCTACTGGGAGTGAATCTTAGCTTAGCAAAATTGTGAACGAAAGATTCTCAAAATTGCGAATAGAAATTTCTAAGCAGTTTCTGAGTAGCTCAATACTTACTCTGCCACTACGATCAGTTCAGTCAGTTTCGTTCCTGGTTTGACGTCAAACACACCCAGCGTTCGCCCAGACACTCCCCCGTTTCTTCAGCCACTCCCGCGTTTTTTCCAGAAACGGCAGCGTTTTCACACACACCCATAAAACGGCCAGTTTCCGCCCAGAAACACCCACTTCCTGTCAATCACACTACGATCACCAGAACAAAGAAAAAAACCTCGTAATGCCGTGAGTAAAATACCAAACTTCTTAGCAAATTTACTTGGCACAGTCGCGCACTGCATGCGCAATTAGCGGAAAATCGCTGCGATGCGAAGAAAATTACAGAGCGAACAACTCGGAATGAGGGCCATTCTGCAGCCCATTTGCTAGTAAGCATGTTGTCCGCTTGCTCAGCTTACTGATCAGATCTGTTATTACCAAGAAAGTTCTTCCCCACTCACACAAAGCCACCCCAAGCTGCCAACTCAAGTGTATTTCACTTCCATCTGACCTCTGTATCTCAAATCACTTCACCAATCTGTGGTCCACCATCCAATACTCCTGCTTTTATCTCAGCATCAGATAGCACTGCTCCAAACGTCTCCTACAGATGGAGGAAGCCACCTGCATTGTGATCCATAGCCCTCACAAAGTTTCTCATCAATCCCAATTTCACGTGGAGCGGTGGACGATCAACTTTATGAGAATCTGCTAGAGACTTGTGGAGAACATTGCGTTTACCGGTGATGTGTTCAGATCCAGCTGGCCAGTCTTTCACATCATAATGGCGTTAGTCACCATGACTGTCCCAGGGGCACAGGTGTACCTATCTGTAACCAGTCACTGTAATAGCTAGTGTATAACGTTCAAAACCTAGAACACTAGGATGGCCAAGACTTTAGTTCCTGACGTGATAGGCCAATATGGATCGGACTGGGAATCAGCACAGACTGCTCGGATATTATAATACATAGGGACATAAGCATCTGATACACAAGAATAATTTGCAGAATGGTCCAGCCAGGTTGCAGAGGCTCTTGGTGGGCTGTATGGTATATTCACACAGGAACGTCGGCCTGGGGTCAGTGGGATGTGCGAGTGCAGAGCGAGGACATAAATAACGTTGTGCAGGGACTGTATACAGGAGCTCTAGGTGGTTAGGTAGGATAGCGTATGTATAACATGATATATATTTTTGGGTGTTATCTAGTCATATATTACCATTATAAGTTATTATATAGTGCACACATATACTGCAGTGCTGTACAGAGAGTATGTCTGTCAGTAACATCAGTCTCTGTCCTGGTGGAGCTTGCAATCTATATTCCCCATCACGTACGTATATACACACACTAAGGTAATTTATTGTCAGAAATCAATTAACCCATTAACTACTCACAGACACATTTTAAAAGGCCCGCAGGTGGAGCTAATTATTTCACTTGTGATTCTGTGAGAAGACCTGGAAAACATGCAGTGTGGGGTAATGAGGACCGAGTTTGCAGACCTAGGCGCTACACCAACCATGCTGCTCCATAAAATATAGGTGAAATATAGTAGCATAGGGTGTGATATAGTAATATAGGGTGTTATACAGTAGTATAGGGTGATTTATAGTATTATATAGTAGTATATGGCAATATATACAGTAGTAGTATAGGGTATTATACAGAATAGGATGATATATAAAGCAGTACAGGGTGTTACATGTGTTATCACAGGGTACTATATAGTAATATAGGGTGTTATACAGCATTACAGGGTGTTCTATAGCAGTATAGGGTGATTTATAGTACTATATGGCAATATATACAGTAGTAGTATAGGGTATTATACAGAATAGGATGATATATATATAAAGCAGTATAGGGTGTTATATAGTATAGTAGTACAGGGTGTTACATGTGGCATCACAGGGGGCTATAGAGTAATATAGGGCGTTATACAACATTACAGGGTGTTCTACAGTAGTATAGGGTGATATATAGTAATATAGGGTGATATACAGCATTACAGAGTGTTCTATAGCAGTATAGGGTGATTTATAGTACTATATGGCAATATATACAGTAGTAGTATAGGGTATTATATAGGATGATATATAAAGCAGTATAGGGTGTTATATAGTATAGTAGTACAGGGTGTTACATGTGGCATCACAGGGGGCTATAGAGTAATATAGGGCGTTATACATCATTACAGGGTGTTCTACAGTAGTATAGGGTGATATATAGTAATATAGGGTGATATACAGCATTACAGGGTGTTCTATAGCAGTATAGGGTGATTTATAGTACTATATGGCAATATATACAGTAGTAGTATAGGGTATTATACAGAATAGGATGATATATAAAGCAGTATAGGGTGTTATATTGTATAGTAGTATAGGGTGTTACATGTGGCATCACAGGGGGCTATAGAGTAATATAGGGCGTTATACATCATTACAGGGTGTTCTACAGTAGTATAGGGTGATATATAGTAATATAGGGTGATATACAGCATTACAGGGTGTTCTATAGCAGTATAGGGTGATTTATAGTACTATATGGCAATATATACAGTAGTAGTATAGGGTATTATACAGAATAGGATGATATATAAAGCAGTATAGGGTGTTATATTGTATAGTAGTATAGGGTGTTACATGTGGCATCACAGGGGGCTATAGAGTAATATAGGGCGTTATACAACATTACAGGGTGTTCTACAGTAGTATAGGGTGATATATAGTAATATAGGGTGATATACAGCATTACAGGGTGTTCTATAGAGCGATATATGGTAATGCATGGTAGAACAGGAGTATACATAGTAACACAGGGTGATATATAATAATATACAATGCTATATATAGCAATACAGGGTGAGATACAGCAGTACAGGGCGTCTCACCCGCTCTCTCTGCCGTCCCGGGTCAGTGCTGCCTCAGCCTGTCAGCTCCCAGTGACGTCACGTAGATCAGGACCCGGCCGCGGCCTCCACGGGCTGCCCTGTCAGCGCCTGTCAACATTCCGCAGCGCTCTCGCCGGGTGTGACTCGCCCGGCGAGCCCAGGATGCTGCATGTGAGGTCGGCCAGTCGGTGTGACCCTGTGCCGCCCCGCTGCTGTAGGTGTGAGGGCGGCTATCCCGGCTAGGGCGGACAGGCACTGGCAGGGGCAGCCCGGCCACTGAGGGCACATCACAGGCGGCAGCCGGCGTCCTGCCAGTAGTCAGTCAGTGTCACCGCGGACAAGATGGCGGCTGTACGAAGTATCGGAGCGCTGACCCGACTCGGCGGGAGCACAGGTAGCACCGGGGGTGGGAGGGGAGAGAGGCAGGGTCCCCGCTGCTGGTGGTGTCTCTGGCCGGGGGGAGGGTGCACACACACATATATACATACATACATTCAGTATACATACACAGAGGTCAGTGTCTCCACTTCCTAACAAAGTCCCCTATCCATCTCTGTGCTATCATGCTGGGGGGGTGGTGGGAGATGGCTGGTGCCATGCCGGGGTGGTGGGAGATGGCTGGTGCCATGCTGGGGGGGGGGGGGGGAGATGGCTGGTGCCATGCTGGGGGGGTGGTGGGAGATGGCTGGTGCCATGCTGGGGGGGTGGTGGGAGATGGCTGGTGCCATGCTGGGGGGGGGGGGAGATGGCTGATACCATACCGGGGTGGTGGTGGGAGATGGCTGGTACCATACCGGGGTGGTGGTGGGAGATGGCTGGTGCCATACCGGGGTGGTGGTGGGAGATGGCTGGTGCCATACCGGGGGGTGGTGGTGGGAGATGGCTGGTGCCATACCGGGGGGTGGTGGTGGGAGATGGCTGGTGCCATACCGGGGGGTGGTGGTGGGAGATGGCTGGTGCCATACCGGGGGGTGGTGGTGGGAGATGGCTGGTGCCATACCGGGGGGTGGTGGTGGGAGATGGCTGGTGCCATACCGGGGGGTGGTGGTGGGAGATGGCTGGTGCCATACCGGGGGGTGGTGGTGGGAGATGGCTGGTGCCATACCGGGGGGTGGTGGTGGGAGATGGCTGGTGCCATACCGGGGGGTGGTGGTGGGAGATGGCTGGTGCCATACCGGGGGGTGGTGGTGGGAGATGGCTGGTGCCATACCGGGGGGTGGTGGTGGGAGATGGCTGGTGCCATACCGGGGGGTGGTGGTGGGAGATGGCTGGTGCCATACCGGGGGGTGGTGGTGGGAGATGGCTGGTGCCATACCGGGGGGTGGTGGTGGGAGATGGCTGGTGCCATACCGGGGGGTGGTGGTGGGAGATGGCTGGTGCCATACCGGGGGGTGGTGGTGGGAGATGGCTGGTGCCATACCGGGGGGTGGTGGTGGGAGATGGCTGGTGCCATACCGGGGGGTGGTGGTGGGAGATGGCTGGTGCCATACCGGGGGGTGGTGGTGGGAGATGGCTGGTGCCATACCGGGGGGTGGTGGTGGGAGATGGCTGGTGCCATACCGGGGGGTGGTGGTGGGAGATGGCTGGTGCCATACCGGGGGGTGGTGGTGGGAGATGGCTGGTGCCATACCGGGGGGTGGTGGTGGGAGATGGCTGGTGCCATACCGGGGGGGTGGTGGTGGGAGATGGCTGGTGCCATACCGGGGGGTGGTGGTGGGAGATGGCTGGTGCCATACCGGGGGGTGGTGGTGGGAGATGGCTGGTGCCATACCGGGGGGTGGTGGTGGGAGATGGCTGGTGCCATACCGGGGGGTGGTGGTGGGAGATGGCTGGTGCCATACCGGGGGGTGGTGGTGGGAGATGGCTGGTGCCATACCGGGGGGTGGTGGTGGGAGATGGCTGGTGCCATACCGGGGGGTGGTGGTGGGAGATGGCTGGTGCCATACCGGGGGGTGGTGGTGGGAGATGGCTGGTGCCATACCGGGGGGTGGTGGTGGGAGATGGCTGGTGCCATACCGGGGGGTGGTGGTGGGAGATGGCTGGTGCCATACCGGGGGGTGGTGGTGGGAGATGGCTGGTGCCATACCGGGGGGTGGTGGTGGGAGATGGCTGGTGCCATACCGGGGGGTGGTGGTGGGAGATGGCTGGTGCCATACCGGGGGGTGGTGGTGGGAGATGGCTGGTGCCATACCGGGGGGTGGTGGTGGGAGATGGCTGGTGCCATACCGGGGGGTGGTGGTGGGAGATGGCTGGTGCCATACCGGGGGGTGGTGGTGGGAGATGGCTGGTGCCATACCGGGGGGTGGTGGTGGGAGATGGCTGGTGCCATACCGGGGGGTGGTGGTGGGAGATGGCTGGTGCCATACCGGGGGGTGGTGGTGGGAGATGGCTGGTGCCATACCGGGGGGTGGTGGTGGGAGATGGCTGGTGCCATACCGGGGGGTGGTGGTGGGAGATGGCTGGTGCCATACCGGGGGGTGGTGGTGGGAGATGGCTGGTGCCATACCGGGGGGTGGTGGTGGGAGATGGCTGGTGCCATACCGGGGGGTGGTGGTGGGAGATGGCTGGTGCCATACCGGGGGGTGGTGGTGGGAGATGGCTGGTGCCATACCGGGGGGTGGTGGTGGGAGATGGCTGGTGCCATACCGGGGGGTGGTGGTGGGAGATGGCTGGTGCCATACCGGGGGGTGGTGGTGGGAGATGGCTGGTGCCATACCGGGGGGTGGTGGTGGGAGATGGCTGGTGCCATACCGGGGTGGTGGTGGGAGACGGCTGGTGCCATGGTGGTGGTGGGAGACGGCTGGTGCCATGCCGGGGTGGTGGTGGGAGACGGCTGGTGCCATACCGGGGTGGTGGTGGGAGATGGCTGGTGCCATACCGGGGTGGTGGTGGGAGATGGCTGGTGCCATGGTGGTGGTGGGAGACGGCTGGTACCATACCGGGGTGGTGGTGGGAGACGGCTGGTGCCATGCCGGGGTGGTGGTGGGAGACGGCTGGTGCCATACCGGGGTGGTGGTGGGAGATGGCTGGTGCCATACCGGGGTGGTGGTGGGAGATGGCTGGTGCCATGGTGGTGGTGGGAGACGGCTGGTACCATACCGGGGTGGTGGTGGGAGACGGCTGGTGCCATGCCGGGGTGGTGGTGGGAGACGGCTGGTGCCATGCCGGGGTGGTGGTGGGAGATGGCTGGTGCCATGCCGGGGTGGTGGTGGGAGATGGCTGGTGCCATGGTGGTGGTGGGAGACGGCTGGTACCATACCGGGGTGGTGGTGGGAGACGGCTGGTGCCATGCCGGGGTGGTGGTGGGAGATGGCTGGTGCCATGCCGGGGTGGTGGTGGGAGATGGCTGGTGCCATGCCGGGGTGGTGGTGGGAGATGGCTGGTGCCATACCGGGGTGGTGGTGGGAGATGGCTGGTGCCATACCGGGGTGGTGGTGGGAGATGGCTGGTGCCATGGTGGTGGTGGGAGATGGCTGGTGCCATACCAGGGTGGTGGTGGGAGATGGCTGGTGCCATGGTGGTGGTGGGAGACGGCTGGTACCATACCGGGGTGGTGGTGGGAGACGGCTGGTGCCATGCCGGGGTGGTGGTGGGAGACGGCTGGTGCCATGCCGGGGTGGTGGTGGGAGACGGCTGGTGCCATGCCGGGGTGGTGGTGGGAGACGGCTGGTGCCATACCGGGGTGGTGGTGGGAGATGGCTGGTGCCATACCGGGGTGGTGGTGGGAGATGGCTGGTGCCATACCGGGGTGGTGGTGGGAGATGGCTGGTGCCATACCGGGGTGGTGGTGGGAGATGGCTGGTGCCATGGTGGTGGTGGGAGACGGCTGGTACCATACCGGGGGGGGGTGGTGGGAGACGGCTGGTGCCATGCCGGGGGGGTGGTGGGAGATGGCTGGTGCCATGCCGGGGGGGTGGTGGTGGGAGATGGCTGGTGCCATGCCGGGGGGTGGCTGGTGCCATGTGGGGGTGGTGGGAGATGGCTGGTGCCATGCTGGGGGGGGTGGTGGGAGATGGCTGGTGCCATGCTGGGGGGGTGGTGGGAGATGGCTGGTGCCATGCTGGGGGGGGGGTGGGAGATGGCTGGTGCCATGCCGGGGTGGTGGTGGTGGGAGATGGCTGGTGCCATGCCGGGGGGGTGGTGGTGGTGGTGGGAGATGGCTGGTGCCATGCTGGGGGGTGGTGGGTGGCTGGTGCCATGCCGGGGGGGTGGTGGGTGGCTGGTGCCATGCCGTGGTGGTGGGGGGTGGCTGGTGCCATGCTTGGGGGGGTGGTGGTGGTGGGAGATGGCTGGTGCCATGCCGGGGTGGTGGTGGTGGGAGATGGCTGGTGCCATGCCGGGGTGGTGGTGGTGGGAGATGGCTGGTGCCATGCCGGGGTGGTGGTGGTGGGAGATGGCTGGTGCCATGCCGGAGTGGTGGTGGTGGGAGATGGCTGGTGCCATGCCGGAGTGGTGGTGGTGGGAGATGGCTGGTGCCATGCCGGGGTGGTGGTGGGAGATGGCTGGTGCCATGCCGGGGTGGTGGTGGCTGGTGCCATGCCGGGGGGGTGGTGGGTGGCTGGTGCCATGCCGGGGTGGTGGTGGTGGGAGATGGCTGGTGCCATGCTGGGGGGGTGGTGGTGGTGGGAGATGGCTGGTGCCATGCTGGGGGGGGTGGCTGGTGCCATGCCGGGGGGGTGGTGGGTGGCTGGTGCCATGCCGGGGTGGTGGTGGGAGATGGCTGGTGCCATGCTGGGGGGGTGGTGGTGGTGGGAGATGGCTGGTGCCATGCTGGGGGGGTGGTGGTGGTGGGAGATGGCTGGTGCCATGCTGGGGGGGGGGGTGGCTGGTGCCATGCCGGGGGTGTGGTGGGTGGCTGGTGCCATGCCGGGGTGGTGGTGGGGGGGGGTGGCCGGTGCCATGCCTTAGGTAGGTGGTGGTGGGGGGTTGCCTGTGTAATACTGTGGTGGCCGGTGCCATGCCTTAGGTAGGTGGTGGTGGGGGGTTGCCTGTGTAATACTGTGGTGGCCGGTGCCATGCAGTGGAGGTTCTAGTGGTAGCAGGATAGGACTGTTCCGCAGTCACAGATATATCCGGTTGTATAAGTGTGACAGGTGTAATTGCTGTGCCATAGAGCTTGTACCCATGGTACCTTTGCAGGGGACGTTACTACACTTAGTAAATCCTGCGTTGGCTACGAGATGCCGGAGTAATGCTGCTAATGTTGTGCTCTGATTTTCATTTGCATGTTGTGCGGAGCGATGAGGGGAGGATGATTTGGAATCTACAGTGCAGATGTAGGTAGTGGCGCAGTTCTATGGTCCTGATAATTCAGTAATACACAGGTCACATTTTCCCATTCTGGAGGGCAGCAGAGTTCTTGTGCCCTGATTTGGGCATTAATATGTATAATAAGTCTGGATATGACACAGTATATAATACAAGTGTAAGTGTTCTCCTACAGGAAAGAGGGGTTATTACTGGGACATTTATTCAGAATAAAAAAACCTCGGTGTATACAGATGTGTCCTCTTACAAACTTGCTCCGTGATTAGCTCCACCTGGGGATTTTGTAAAATGGGTCAGTGAGTGATGAGTACACCTGTGCTCCTGCTGGGTGACCTGGGAAATGTGTCCGTGAGTGATGAGTACACCTGTGCACCTGCTGGGTGACCTGGGAAATGGGTCAGTAAATGATGAGTACACCTGCTGGGTGACCTGGGAAATGTGTCAGTGAGTGATCTGTGCACCTGCTGGGGGACCTGGGAAATGGGTCAGTGAGTGATGAGTACACCTGTGCTCCTGCTGGGTGACCTGGGAAATGTGTCAGTGAGTGATGAGTACACCTGCGCTCCTGCTGGGTGACCTGTAAAACGTGACCAGTGTGGGGTCCTGAGGACCGAGTTTGAGAACCACTGCTCAATGGTCGATTCTATATCGGAGTGGGAGAAGGCACCTTCTGACGTACCTGGGGGAGGAGACACGTCACCAGGGGGAGGAGCTACGGCCGAACAGGGTACCCGAAAAGTACCCTCGCGGGCTCTCTTCGCTCGCCACGCTTCGGGCTCGGTGGCTCGCTCCGCTTCGCTCGCCACCTAATTACTAAAGGTAATAGTTGGTGGCGTGGATAGGAGAGCAACTGTCCCGCTGGCCTAGCTCCTCCCCTTGTGTCGTGGCTCCTCCCCATTATGGAAAAGGTCCCTTAGGCCACTTGGAACTAGCATCAACCCTGCTCAATGCCAACCCCAATAGCCCTGTATCATTTCACACACCATCGAGTCACATTATTGTGACCCCAGCTAGTAGCCAGAGTAACCGGCGTGTGCAGCACGGACAGCAGCTAGACGGCTGAACTGTCATATTAGACACACGTCTGGTAGACCCCAGGGTCATTGTGACAGTGAGCTGCTCCACTGTAGCGCGTCTGTCAGCCCGTCGGTTATTGGCAGTGGTGCCATTTGTCCAGTCACCATACACCTTCACCGCAGCAGCACGTGCACAGGTCACACTGCGCTGTCAGAGATACAGAAAGCTGATAATCGCCCCTTTCTCTATCGTCCTAAGTGGATGCTGGGGTTCCTGAAAGGACCATGGGGTTCCTGAAAGGACCATGGGGAATAGCGGCTCCGCAGGAGACAGGGCACAAAAAAGTAAAGCTTTACTAGGTCAGGTGGTGTGCACTGGCTCCTCCCCCTATGACCCTCCTCCAGACTCCAGTTAGATTTTGTGCCCGAACGAGAAGGGTGCAATCTAGGTGGCTCTCCTAAAGAGCTGCTTAGAGAAAGTTTAGTTTAGGTTTTTTTCTTTACAGTGAGTCCTGCTGGCAACAGGATCACTGCAACGTGGGACTTAGGGGGAAAGTAGTAAACTCACCTGCATGCAGAGTGGATTTGCTGCTTGGCTACTGGACACCATTAGCTCCAGAGGGATCGAACACAGGCCCAGCCGTGGAGTCCGGTCCCGGAGCCGCGCCGCCGACCCCCTTGCAGATGCTGAAGCGTGAAGAGGTCCGGAAACCGGCGGCTGAAGACTCCTCAGTCTTCATAAGGTAGCGCACAGCACTGCAGCTGTGCGCCATTTTCCTCTCAGCACACTTCACTGGGCAGTCACTGAGGGTGCAGAGCGCTGGGGGGGGGCGCTCTGAGAGGCAAATATAAACCTTATACAAGGCTAAAAATACCTCACATATAGCCCATAGGGGCTATATGGAGATATTTAACCCCTGCCTGACTGGAAAAATAGCGGGAGAAGAACCCGCCGAAAAAGGGGCGGGGCCTATCTCCTCAGCACACGGCGCCATTTTCTGTCACAGCTCCGCTGGTCAGAACGGCTCCCAGGTCTCTCCCCTGCACTGCACTACAGAAACAGGGTAAAACAGAGAGGGGGGGCACATTAATGGCTATATATATATATATATATATATTAAAGCAGCTATAAGGGAGCACTTAATATAAGGATATCCCTTGTATATATAGCGCTTTGTGGTGTGTGCTGGCAGACTCTCCCTCTGTCTCCCCAAAAGGGCTAGTGGGTCCTGTCTTCATTAGAGCATTCCCTGTGAGTTTGCGGTGTGTGTCGGTACGTGGTGTCGACATGTATGAGGACGATATTGGTGTGGAGGCGGAGCAATTGCCAAATATGCAGATGTCACCCCCCAGGGGGTCGACACCAGAATGGATGCCTTTTTTTGTGGAATTACGTGATGGTTTATCTTCCCTTAAACAGTCAGTTGAGGACATGAGGCGGCCGGACAATCAATTAATGCCTGTCCAGGCGCCTCAAACACCGTCAGGGGCTGTAAAACGCCCTTTGCCTCAGTCGGTCGACACAGACCCAGACACGGGCACTGATTCCAGTGACGACGGTAGAAATTCAAACGTATTTTCCAGTAGGGCCACACGTTATATGATTTTGGCAATGAAGGAGACGTTACATTTAGCTGATACTACAGATACCGTAAAACAGGGTATTATGTATGGTGTGAAAAAACTACAAACAGTTTTTCCTGAATCAGAAGAATTAAATGACGTGTGTGATGAAGCGTGGGTTGCTCCTGATAAAAAGTTGATAATTTCAAAAAAGTTATTGGCATTATACCCTTTCCCGCCAGAGGTTAGGGCGCGCTGGGAAACACCCCCTAAGGTGGACAAGGCGCTCACACGCTTATCCAAACAAGTGGCGTTACCCTCTCCTGAGACGGCCGCACTTAAGGATCCATCAGATAGAAAGATGGAAGTTATTCAAAAGAATATATACACACATGCAGGTGTTATACTACGACCAGCTATAGCAACTGCCTGGATGTGCAGTGCTGGAGTAGTTTGGTCAGAATCCCTGATTGAAAATATTGATACCCTAGATAGGGACAATGTTTTACTGTCGTTAGAACAAATAAAGGATGCATTTATCTATATGCGTGATGCACAGAGGGATATTTGCACACTGGCATCTCGGATGAGTGCTATGTCCATTTCAGCCAGAAGAGCCTTATGGACACGACAGTGGACAGGCGATGCGGATTCAAAACGTCACATGGAGGTTTTGCCGTATAAAGGGGAGGAGTTATTTGGAGTTGGTCTATCAGACTTGGTGGCCACGGCTACTGCCGGGAAATCCACTTTTTTACCTCAAGTCACTCCCCAACAGAGAAAGGCACCGACCTTTCAACCGCAGCCTTTTCGCTCCTACAAAAATAAGAGAGCAAAGGGCTTGTCGTACCTGCCACGAGGCAGAGGAAGAGGGAAGAGACACCAACAGGCAGCTCCTTCCCAGGAACAGAAGCCCTCCCCGGCTCCTGCAAAAACCTCAGCATGACGCTGGGGCCTCTCAAGCGGACTCGGGGACAGTGGGGGGCCGTCTCAAAAATTACAGCGCGCAGTGGGCTCACTCGCAGGTAGACCCCTGGATCCTGCAGATAATATCTCAGGGGTACAGGTTGGAATTAGAGACGGATCCTCCTCATCGTTTCCTGAAGTCTGCCTTACCAACCGTCTCTTCCGAAAGGGAGAGGGTGTTGGAAGCCATTCACAAGCTGTACGCTCAGCAGGTGATAGTCAAAGTACCCCTATTACAACAAGGAAAGGGGTATTATTCCACTCTATTTGTGGTACCGAAGCCGGATGGCTCGGTAAGGCCTATTCTAAATCTGAAGTCCTTGAACCTCTACATAAAAAAGTTCAAGTTCAAGATGGAGTCACTCAGAGCAGTGATAGCGAACCTGGAAGAAGGGGACTTTATGGTATCCTTGGACATCAAGGATGCGTATCTACACGTTCCGATTTACCCCGCACACCAGGGGTACCTCAGGTTCATTGTTCAAAACTGTCACTATCAGTTTCAGACGCTGCCGTTCGGATTGTCCACGGCGCCTCGGGTCTTTACCAAGGTAATGGCCGAGATGATGATTCTTCTTCGAAGAAAAGGCGTATTAGTTATCCCATACTTGGACGATCTCCTAATAAGGGCAAGGTCCAGAGAACAGCTGGAGACAGCTTTAGCACTATCTCAAGAGGTGCTAAGACAACACGGGTGGATTCTGAATATTCCAAAATCCCATTTAATCCCGACAACTCGTCTGCTGTTCCTAGGAATGATTCTGGACACGGTTCAGAAAAAGGTTTTCCTTCCAGAGGAAAAAGCCAAGGAGTTATCCGATCTGGTCAGGAACCTCCTAAAACCAGGAAAAGTGTCAGTATATCAATGCACAAGAGTCCTGGGAAAAATGGTGGCTTCTTACGAAGCAATTCCATTCGGCAGATTCCATGCAAGAATATTCCAAAGGGATCTGTTGGACAAATGGTCAGGGTCGCATCTGCAGATGCACCTGCGAATAACCCTGTCACCAAAGACAAGGGTGTCACTTCTGTGGTGGTTGCAGAAGGCTCACCTATTAGAAGGCCGCAGATTCGGCATTCAGGATTGGATCCTGGTGACCACGGACGCCAGCCTGAGAGGCTGGGGAGCAGTCACACAAGGAAGAAACTTCCAGGGAGTATGGACGAGTCTGGAAAAGTCTCTTCACATAAACATTCTGGAACTAAGAGCAATCTACAATGCTCTAAGCCAGGCGGAACTTCTCCTGCAAGGAAAGCCGGTGTTGATTCAGTCGGACAACATCACGGCGGTCGCCCATGTAAACAGGCAGGGCGGCACAAGAAGCAGGAGTGCAATGGCAGAAGCTGCCAAGATTCTTCGCTGGGCGGAGAATCACGTGATAGCACTGTCAGCAGTGTTCATCCCGGGCGTGGACAACTGGGAAGCAGACTTCCTCAGCAGACACGATCTTCATCCGGGAGAGTGGGGTCTACATCCAGAAGTCTTCAACATGTTAATAGACCGTTGGGAAAGACCAATTGTAGACATGATGGCGTCTCGCCTCAACAAGAAACTGGACAAATATTGCGCCAGGTCAAGAGATCCACAGGCAATAGCTGTGGACGCACTGGTAACTCCTTGGGTGTACCAGTCAGTGTATGTGTTTCCTCCTCTGCCGCTCATACCAAAGGTATTGAAGATCATACGGCAAAGAAGAGTAAGAACAATACTAGTGGTTCCGGATTGGCCGAGAAGGACTTGGTATCCGGAACTTCAAGAGATGCTCACGGACGAACCGTGGCCTCTACCTCTGAGAAGGGACCTGCTACAGCAGGGTCCCTGTCTTTTTCAAGACTTACCGCGGCTGCGTTTGACGGCATGGCGGTTGAACGCCAGATCCTAAAAGGGAAAGGCATTCCAGAAGAAGTCATTCCTACCTTGATTAAGGCACGGAAGGAAGTCACCGTGAAACATTATCACCGCATTTGGCGAAAATATGTAGCGTGGTGCGAGGATCGGAGGGTTCCGACGGAGGAATTCCAACTGGGTCGTTTCCTACATTTCCTGCAATCAGGATTATCTATGGGTCTCAAATTGGGATCCATTAAGGTTCAAATTTCGGCCCTGTCAATATTCTTCCAAAAAGAATTGGCCTCTGTCCCTGAGGTCCAGACTTTTGTCAAGGGAGTACTGCATATACAGCCTCCTGTGGTGCCTCCGGTGGCACCGTGGGATCTAAATGTAGTTTTAGATTTCCTCAAATCCCATTGGTTTGAACCATTGAAAAAGGTGGATTTGAAATATCTCACATTGAAAGTGACTATGTTACTAGCCCTGGCCTCTGCCAGGAGAGTATCTGAATTGGCGGCTTTATCTTATAAAAGTCCTTATCTAATCTTCCATTCGGATAGGGCAGAACTGCGGACTCGTCCGCATTTTCTCCCTAAAGTGGTATCAGCATTTCATCTGAACCAACCTATTGTGGTGCCTGCGGCCACTAGCGACTTGGAGGACTCCAAGTTGTTGGACGTTGTCAGAGCCTTAAAAATATACATTGCAAGGACGGCTGGAGTCAGAAAATCTGACTCGCTGTTTATATTGTATGCACCCAACAAGTTGGGCGCACCTGCTTCTAAGCAGTCGATTGCTCGTTGGATTTGTAACACAATTCAACTTGCACATTCTGTGGCAGGCCTGCCACAGCCTAAAACTGTAAAAGCCCACTCCACAAGGAAGGTGGGCTCCTCTTGGGCGGCTGCCCGAGGGGTCTCGGCATTACAACTCTGCCGAGCAGCTACGTGGTCGGGGGAGAACACGTTTGTAAAATTTTACAAATTTGATACCCTGGCAAAGGAGGACCTGGAGTTCTCTCATTCGGTGCTGCAGAGTCATCCGCACTCTCCCGCCCGTTTGGGAGCTTTGGTATAATCCCCATGGTCCTTTCAGGAACCCCAGCATCCACTTAGGACGATAGAGAAAATAAGAATTTACTTACCGATAATTCTATTTCTCGGAGTCCGTAGTGGATGCTGGGCGCCCATCCCAAGTGCGGATTATCTGCAATACTTGTACATAGTTATTGTTAACTAATTCGGGTTATTGTTAAGGAGCCATCTTTAAGAGGCCCTTTCTGTTGTCATACTGTTAACTGGGTTTAGATCACAAGTTGTACGGTGTGATTGGTGTGGCTGGTATGAGTCTTACCCGGGATTCAAAATGCCTCCCTTATTGTGTATGCTCGTCCGGGCACAGTACCTAACTGGAGTCTGGAGGAGGGTCATAGGGGGAGGAGCCAGTGCACACCACCTGACCTAGTAAAGCTTTACTTTTTTGTGCCCTGTCTCCTGCGGAGCCGCTATTCCCCATGGTCCTTTCAGGAACCCCATGGTCCTTTCAGGAACCCCAGCATCCACTACGGACTCCGAGAAATAGAATTATCGGTAAGTAAATTCTTATTTTTTGCAACTCTGATAAATCTCCCCTTTTACCCATGACAGCAACGAGTGATGGTGTTCATTCTAGCACCCTTCACCTTTCAAAATCCGTGCAGTTCCTCTTTCCTGCCTGGGGTGTCGCTCTCTGCTGTGATGCTTCTCAGCACACTCTGATCTGTTACTCAGTGCTGTGATACAGACCTGTGTGTGCTGAGAAGCACCAGAGCAGAGAGCGACACCCCAGGCAGGAAAGAGGAACTGCACAGGATTTAAAAGGTGCAGGGTGCTAGAATGAACACTAGAGTGATATGTGTCACACACCTTATATACCCACCAGGCCAGCAACGAGTGATACGTGTGCGGACGGCCTATCACACACCTTATATACCCACCAAGCCAGCGCACGACACGTGACGTACTTCATGGGCTACGCGCAGCCCATGTCACATGTAGGAAGTGATCATAATAATGTGACTAGACCGTGTATTATGTCAGTTGTGACCTTGAGCAGGGTGATCACTGAGCTCTGATCCCTACTTCCCAGCTGGTGACAATCTGCCGTCACTCATCAGCAGCCGTATATGTATTCCCTGACTTGTCCTGGTGTGACTCAGGGAATAGAATCAAGGCCTATATGTGATATGTATGTAGGACACAGCCGCTACTGTATATATGTGCCCTGACGTGTCTTGGTGTGACTCAGGGAGTAGTAGCAAGGCCTGTATGTGATATGTATAGGACACAGCCGCTACTGTATATATGTATTCCCTGACCTGTCCTGGTGTGACTCAGGGAGTAGTAGCAAGGCCTATATGTGATATGTATAGGACACAGCCGCTACTGTATATATGTATTCCCTGACCTGTCCTGGTGTGACTCAGGGAGTAGTAGCAAGGCCTATATGTGATATGTATAGGACACAGCCGCTACTGTGTATATGTGTCCTGGTGTGACTCAGGGAGTAGTAGCAAGGCCTGTATGTGATATGTATAGGACACAGCCGCTACTGTATATATGTGTCCTGGTGTGACTCAGGGAGTAGTAGCAAGGCCTGTATGTGATATACACAGTAGCGGCTGTATCCTATACATATGTGCCCTGACGTGTCCTGGTATGACCCGGGGAGTAGAAGCAATGCATGGGAGTATCTGTGACACGTATGTAGTATGCTGCAGGCACTGTATGCTAATGGGAAGCGGATTGCTGTGGCCGGTGTGTAACGCTCCCTAGGTTTATGTGAGCAGCGTGTTCTGCACATGGTCTGAAGGTCAGGACAGGTTTGTAAGCTCAGGTTACAGCAGATATAGCACAGTAATAGACATACTCCATCCGTTATATGTACAGTAATGAGCTAGCGGTGCTGGACGCGGTTTCGGAGCCTGTCTGTGTCTGATGGGGTTTTACAAGGCAGCATATTTTGCTTGGCTCCATACCGGACATGTTTGCGTGTGGGGCAAAGGTTACATACACACCAGTAATACAGGCTAGCCATCCTCATACAGTCAGGTGTCCTGCTGCAGAATGTTAGTCCTGTAGCGTCGTCCACCGTATGATCAAGTGAGCTATGTGGAGCGATTGCTACAGTGGCGGAACAAGCAAGCGGTGGGCCCAGGTGCGACAAAATGCTTTGGGGGCCCCCCCCCCCATCCAAGTCCACCCCAGGGGCAGTGCGCGCCGTAGGCGCGCGCAAAAATACATAGTGGCGTGGCTTCGTGGGGAAGGGGTGTGGCCACAAAATAATACCAACACAGTAGTCTCCATTATTCAAATTACGCCGCACAGTAGCACCACTACACCAGGTAGAGACCCTTTTACACCTTACAGCGAACAGATTCCTCTTTTTACACATTACAGCAGACAGCGTGCCCTTTTTACACATAACGGCAGACCGCGTGCCCTTGTTACACATTACGGCAGACAGCGTGCCCTTTTTACACATTACAGCAGACAGCGTGCCCTTGTTACACATAGCGGCAGACAGCGTGCCCTTTTTACACATTACGGCAGACAGCGTGCCCTTGTTACACATTACGGCAGACCGCGTGCCCTTGTTACACATTACGGCAGACAGCGTGCCCTTGTTACACATTACGGCAGACAGCGTCCCCATTTTTACACATTACGGCAGGCAGATTCCCCATTTTTACACATAGCAGCAGGCAGATTCCCCATTTTTACACATAGCGTCAGGCAGTCCCCCTGTTTTACACATAGCGTCAGGCAGTCCCCCTGTTTTACACATAGCGTCAGGCAGTCCCCCTTTTTTACACATTACGGCAGGCAGATTCCCCTTTTTACACATTGCGTCGGGCAGATTACCCCTTTTTACACATAGCGGCAGGCAGTCCCCCATTTTTACACATTGCGGCAGGCTGATTCCCCCTTTTTACACATTGCGGCAGGCAGTCCTCCCTTTTTACACATTGCGGCAGGCAATCCCCCCTTTTTACACATTGCTGCAGGCAGTCCCCCCTTTTTACACATTGCTGCAGGCAGTCCCCCCTTTTTACACATTGCGGCAGGTATGCCCCCCTTTTTACACATTGCGGCAGGTAGTCCCCCCTTTTTACACAGTGCAGCAGGTAGTCCCCCATTTTTACACAGTGCGGCAGGTAGTCCCCCATTTTTACACATTGCGGCAGGCAGGCACAAGAAAGAAGGAAAGAAAGAAGGAAAGAAAGAAAGAAAGAAAGAAAGAAGAATTATACTTACCCTCTCCGCTGGCTCAGGCTCCTCGGTGCAGCGTCAGAGACGATTCCCGGGCTGGAGAGAAGGAGGAGGAGGGAGGCTGAGAAGGGAGCCGCAGCAGCGCTGTGTTACTGGTGGAGGCGCTGCTGCTGCTGCCCCTCTGCTTCCCTATAGGCTGTTCTCGGAAGACAGCCTATAGGGAAGCAGAGGGGCAGCAGCAGCAGCGCCTCCACCAGTAACAAAGCGCTGCTGCGGCTCCCTTCTCAGCCTCCCTCCTCCTCCTTCCCCCGTCTGTAGTACCGCTGCTCCTCTCCTCTCCTCGCCGGGCGGCTGTGCGCTGCGGGCAGCGGTTGCCCGCAGCGCACAGCGGCATGTAATGAGTCAGTTTGACTCATTACATGCTTGGGCCCCTGGACAGAG
Source organism: Pseudophryne corroboree (assembly GCF_028390025.1). Taxonomy (NCBI): domain Eukaryota; kingdom Metazoa; phylum Chordata; class Amphibia; order Anura; family Myobatrachidae; genus Pseudophryne; species Pseudophryne corroboree. Next base: position 33,824,348 of record NC_086447.1, on the reverse strand, counting down.
GCGGGCCCCAGTGCAGTGCACTGCCGGTAGTTCCGCCTCTGGATTGCTAGCTCTTCAGGACAGCCATTTCCTTCTGTAATCATATACTTCATTATCCTGCTTTGTTATTGGCTGCATAATATTATTTCTCTGACGTCCTAGTGGATGCTGGGAACTCCGTAAGGACCATGGGGAATAGCGGCTCCGCAGGAGACTGGGCACAAAAGTAAAAGCTTTATGACTAGCTGGTGTGCACTGGCTCCTCCCCCCATGACCCTCCTCCAAGCCTCAGTTAGATTTTTGTGCCCGGCCGAGAAGGGTGCATGCTAGGTAGCTCTCCTGAGCTGCTTAGAGTAAAAGTTTAAATAGGTTTTTTATTTTCAGTGAGACCTGCTGGCAACAGGCTCACTGCATCGAGGGACTAAGGGGAGAAGAAGCGAACTCACCTGCGTGCAGAGTGGATTGGGCTTCTTGGCTACTGGACATTAGCTCCAGAGGGACGATCACAGGCTCAGCTTGGATGGGTCCCGGAGCCGCGCCGCCGGCCCCCTTACAGAGCCAGAAGAGCGAAGAGGTCCGGAAAAATCGGCGGCAGAAGACGTTCCTGTCTTCAATAAGGTAGCGCACAGCACTGCAGCTGTGCGCCATTGCTCTCAGCACACTTCAAACTCCGGTCACTGAGGGTGCAGGGCGCTGGGGGGGGAGCGCCCTGAGACGCAATAAAACACGTTTTAAACCTTATATGGCTAAAGAAATGCATCACATATAGCTCCTGGGCTATATGGATGCATTTAACCCCTGCCAGTTTTCCTAAAAAAAAAAGCGGGAGAAAAGGCAGCCGAAAAGGGGGCGGAGCCTATCTCCTCAGCACACAAGCGCCATTTTCCCTCACAGCTCCGCTGGAAGGACGGCTCCCTGACTCTCCCCTGCAGTCCTGCTACAGAGTCAGGGTAAAACAAGAGAGGGGGGGCACTAATTGGCAGATAATACAAATACAGCAGCTATAGAAGGGAGAAACACTTATATAAGGTTATCCCTGTGTATATATATAGCGCTCTGGTGTGTGCTGGCAAACTCTCCCTCTGTCTCCCCAAAGGGCTCGTGGGGTCCTGTCCTCTATCAGAGCATTCCCTGTGTGTGTGCTGTGTGTCGGTACGATTGTGTCGACATGTATGAGGAGGAAAATGATGTGGAGGCGGAGCAATTGCCTGTAATAGTGATGTCACCCCCTAGGGAGTCGACACCTGACTGGATAGTGCCTGTCCAGGCGTCTCAAACACCGTCAGGGGCTCTAAAGCGCCCGTTACCTCAGATGGTCGACACAGACCCAGACACGGATACTGACTCCAGCGTCGACGGTGACGAGACAAACGTAATGTCCAGTAGGGCCACACGTTACATGATCACGGCAATGAAGGAGGCATTGAACATTTCTGATACTACAAGTACCACAAAAAGGGGTATTATGTGGGTGTGAAAAAACTACCCATAGTTTTTCCTGAATCAGATGAATTAAATGAGGTGTGTGATGAAGCGTGGGTTTCCCCCGATAAAAAACTGCTGATTTCTAATAAATTATTGGCATTATACCCTTTCCCGCCAGAGGTTAGGGCGCGTTGGGAAACACCCCCTAGGGTAGATAAGGCGCTCACACGCTTATCAAAACAAGTGGCGTTGCAGTCTCCTGATACGGCCGCCCTCAAGGAACCAGCTGATAGAAAGCTGGAAAATATCCTAAAGGGTATATACACACATACTGGTGTTATACTACGACCAGCAATCGCCTCAGCCTGGATGTGCAGCGCTGGAGTGGCTTGATCGGATTCCCTGACTGAAAATATTGATACCCTGGATAGGGACAGTATATTATTGACTATAGAGCATTTAAAGGATGCATTACTATATATGCGAGATGCACAGAGGGATATTTGCACCCTGGCATCAAGAGTAAGTGCGCTGTCCATTTCTGCCAGAAGAAGTTTATGGACACGACAGTGGTCAGGTGATGCGGATTCCAAACGGCATATGGAAGTTTTGCCGTATAAAGGGGAGGAGTTATTTGGGGTCGGTCTATCGGACCTGGTGGCCACGGCGACGGCTGGGAAATCCACCTTTTTACCCCAGGTCACCTCTCAGCAGAAAAAGACACCGTCTTTTCAAACTCAGTCCTTTCATCCCCATAAGGGCAAGCGGGCAAAAGGCCACTCATTTCTGCCCCGGGGCAGAGGAAGGGGAAAAAGACTGCAGCAGGCAGCCTCTTCCCAGGATCAGAAGCCCTCCCCCGCTTCTGCCAAGTCTTCAGCATGACGCTGGGGCTTTACAAGCGGACTCAGGCACGGTGGGGGCCCGTCTCAAAAATTTCAACGCGCAGTGGGCTCACTCGCAAGTGGACCCCTGGATCCTGCAGGTAGTATCACAGGGGTACAAATTGGAATTCGAGACGTCTCCCCCTCGCCGGTTCCTGAAGTCTGCTCTACCAACGTCTCCCTCCGACAGGGAGGCAGTACTGGAAGCTATTCACAAGCTGTATTCCCAGCAGGTGATAATCAAGGTACCCCTCCTACAACAGGGAAAGGGGTATTACTCCACGCTGTTTGTGGTACCGAAGCCGGACGGCTCGGTGAGACCGATTTTAAATCTGAAATCATTGAACACTTACATAAAAAGGTTCAAATTCAAGATGGAATCACTCAGAGCAGTGATAGCGAACCTGGAAGAAGGGGACTATATGGTGTCTCTGGACATCAAAGATGCTTATCTCCATGTCCCAATCTACCCTTCTCACCAAGGGTACCTCAGGTTTGTGGTACAAAACTGTCATTATCAGTTTCAGACGCTGCCGTTTGGATTGTCCACGGCACCACGGGTCTTTACCAAGGTAATGGCCGAAATGATGATTCTTCTTCGAAGAAAAGGCGTCTTAATTATCCCTTACTTGGACGATCTCCTGATAAGGGCAAGGTCCAGGGAACAGTTAGAGGTCGGAGTAGCACTATCTCAGGTAGTGCTACGTCAGCACGGGTGGATTCTAAATATTCCAAAATCGCAGCTGATTCCAACAACACGTCTACTGTTCCTAGGGATGATTCTGGACACAGTCCAGAAAAAGGTGTATCTCCCGGAGGAGAAGGCCAGGGAGTTATCCGAGCTAGTCAGGAACCTCCTGAAACCAGGACAAGTGTCAGTGCATCAATGCACAAGGGTCCTGGGAAAGATGGTGGCTTCTTACGAAGCGATTCCATTCGGAAGATTCCATGCAAGAACTTTTCAGTGGGATCTGCTGGACAAATGGTCCGGATCGCATCTTCAGATGCATCAGCGGATAACCCTATCTCCAAGGACAAGGGTGTCTCTCCTGTGGTGGTTGCAGAGTGCTCATCTTCTAGAGGGCCGCAGATTCGGCATTCAGGACTGGATTCTGGTGACCACGGATGCCAGCCTGAGAGGCTGGGTAGCAGTCACACAGGGAAGAAATTTCCAAGCAAGGCCTCTGCTTCAGGGTCAGTCGGTATTGATCCAATCGGACAACATCACGGTAGTCGCCCACGTAAACAGACAGGGCGGCACAAGAAGCAGGAGGGCAATGGCAGAAGCTGCAAGAATTCTTCGCTGGGCGGAAAATTATGTGACAGCACTGTCAGCGGTGTTCATTCCGGGAGTGGACAACTGGGAAGCAGACTTCCTCAGCAGACACGACCTCCACCCGGGGGAGTGGGGACTTCACCCAGAAGTCTTCCACGTGATTGTAAACCGTTGGGAAAAACCAAAGGTGGACATGATGGCGTCTCGTCTCAACAAGAAACTAGACAGATATTGCGCCAGGTCAAGGGACCCTCAGGCGATAGCGGTGGACGCTCTGGTAACACCGTGGGTGTACCAGTCAGTGTATGTGTTCCCTCCTCTGCCTCTCATACCCAAAGTATTGAGAATCATAAGAAGGAGAGGAGTAAGAACTATACTCGTGGCTCCGGATTGGCCAAGGAGGACTTGGTACCCGGAACTTCAAGAGATGCTCACGGAGGACCCGTGGCCTCTACCTCTAAGAAAGGACCTGCTCCAGCAGGGACCTTGTCTGTTCCAAGACTTACCGCGGCTGCGTTTGACGGCATGGAGGTTGAACGCCGGATCCTGAAGGAAAAAGGCATTCCAGATGAAGTCATCCCTACCCTGATCAAGGCCAGGAAGGATGTAACCGCGAAACATTATCACCGCATTTGGCGAAAATATGTTGCGTGGTGTGAGGCCAAGAAGGCCCCTACAGATGAATTTCAACTGGGTCTTTCCTGCATTTCCTGCAAACAGGACTATCTATGGGCCTAAAATTAGGGTCCATTAAGGTTCAAATTTCGGCCCTGTCAATATTCTTCCAAAAAGAACTGGCTTCAGTGCCTGAAGTTCAGACGTTTGTCAAAGGAGTACTGCATATACAGCCTCCTTTTGTGCCTCCAGTGGCACCTTGGGATCTCAATGTAGTGTTGAGTCTCCTAAAGTCACATTGGTTTGAACCACTCACCACTGTGGAATTAAAATATCTCACATGGAAAGTGGTCATGCTGTTAGCCCTGGCTTCAGCCAGGCGTGTCTCAGAATTGGCGGCTTTATCATATAAAAGCCCTTACCTAATTTTTCATTCAGACAGGGCAGAACTGAGGACTCGCCCTCAATTTCTCCCTAAGGTGGTTTCAGCGTTTCACATGAACCAGCCTATTGTGGTGCCTGCGGCTACTAGGGACTTGGAGGACTCCAAGTTGCTGGACGTAGTCAGGGCCCTGAAAATATGTTTCCAGGACGGCTGGAGTCAGAAAATCTGACTCGCTGTTTATCCTGTATGCACCCAACAAGCTGGGTGCTCCTGCTTCTAAGCAGACGATTGCTCGTTGGATTTGTAGTACGATTCAGCTTGCACATTCTGTGGCAGGCCTGCCACAGCCAAAATCTGTAAAAGCCCATTCCACAAGGAAGGTGGGCTCATCTTGGGCGGCTGCCCGAGGGGTCTCGGCTTTACAACTTTGCCGAGCAGCTACTTGGTCAGGGGCAAACACGTTTGCTAAATTTTACAAATTCGATACCCTGGCTGAGGAGGACCTGGAGTTCTCTCATTCGGTGCTGCAGAGTCATCCGCACTCTCCCGCCCGTTTGGGAGCTTTGGTATAATCCCCATGGTCCTTACGGAGTTCCCAGCATCCACTAGGACGTCAGAGAAAATAAGAATTTACTTACCGATAATTCTATTTCTCATAGTCCGTAGTGGATGCTGGGCGCCCATCCCAAGTGCGGATTGTCTGCAATACTTGTATATAGTTATTGTTACAAAAATCGGGTTGTTTATTGTTGTGAGCCATCTTTTCAGAGGCTCCTACGTTTATCATACTGTTAACTGGGTTCAGATCACAGGTTGTACGGTGTGATTGGTGTGGCCGGTATGAGTCTTACCCGGGATTCAAGATCCTTCCTTATTATGTACGCTCGTCCGGGCACAGTATCCTAACTGAGGCTTGGAGGAGGGTCATGGGGGGAGGAGCCAGTGCACACCAGCTAGTCATAAAGCTTTTACTTTTGTGCCCAGTCTCCTGCGGAGCCGCTATTCCCCATGGTCCTTACGGAGTTCCCAGCATCCACTACGGACTATGAGAAATAGAATTATCGGTAAGTAAATTCTTATTTTATTACATGTCCTGTTATATCTGACCCCTCCAAACAGTATATCTAGATTGGACATGCAGGGTCTGCACGTCACATTGCTCTTATACACTGTATAATATACTGAGCCTAAAGTACCCATTTACTAACATTGGGGCAGATGTATTAACCAGGAGAAGGCATAAGGAAGTGATAAACCAGTGATATGTGCAAGGTGATAAAGGCACCAGCCAATCAGATCCTAACTGTTAATTTACATATGGGAGCTGACTGGCTGGTATGTTTATCACCTTGCACATATCACTGGTTTATCACTTCCTTATGCCTTCTCCAGGTTAATACATCTGCCACATTGTTTTGGTGCAGCATTTGCTCTGAACCACAGCAATCAATCAGAGCGCTGCTTTCTTGGTCTAACTGCTCCAGACAGATGAGTGATTTGCTGATTGGTTCCTGTACTGTAAATGCGGTGTTAGCAGGTGATCTGGCGTGCATTGGTTCCTGGGAGTACTGACCTATAGGGTGACAATGCCAAATTCCCTTGTCGTATAAACAACCCTTTATGAAGCTAAGAACACTGTACGCTGTTTGCTTAAGAAATACCGTATGGGTACGCTATCTGCGTAACGATCGCTAAGCCGTAGGCGAGACGCTCAAGCGTCACGTTCGCTCACGGCCCAGTGATCACAGGACACGTTATTGGTTATGTCTAGGGGAATGATTCGCTGTAGCGTAGCCTACGCTCGAGACCACGAGGAGGTCACCAGCGATGCAGACGCTCACAACACTATACCTTTATGTTAAAACCTTATACCAATGAAATACACTGAATACCTTAATGTGAGTACAGGGTGTAAGTGCAACCTTGTGTAACCTGACTAACTACAAAGCTGCTTGAGCGTCACCGACGCTCAAGTGAACACTTAACACTATAGAAAATACACAGATACTGGTTTAGGTTCCAAAGCCTATTAACTGTATTATATCTAATATACTTGTAAAAGGGGATAACAGTACAAATGATACACTACAGTATAACATAAACCACCTAACCAGATAACTACAGGAAACACACTACAATACAATACAGTTAAGTTTAAGGAGAAATAAGAGAAGATGAGAAGACAAGAGAGAGAGAGAGATTTGAGAGAGATTGGCTCACAATAACATTAAAAGACAATATGGTTGCAGCGAAGCTTACACATGTGAGGAACAATCGCTGCGCAGTTAATCAATGCTGAGAATCTTTGTTTAGAAAGTACTTGAGCTTACCCATGCTGCCTGTCCCTATATACACAACACCCAGCTACACAATCGTCCCTACAATGCCGCATGGGGCAGAAGCTAGACTCCATTTTATTCCAAAATGTCCAAGCCTCAAAACAATGCATATGTTCTGATTTTACAATTCCAAACAATCTAAATCACCTTTCACAATTTCAAGCAAACACAGTATCTCTATAACCAGAGCATATGAGTTATCACAAGACCAGACCACCAGGTACTCACAAGTATCAGCCTGCCATTGCTACCAGCACATATTCAAAAGTACTGCATGGTGGTATTTATGATTAACAAGATCCCAGCTACCATCACAGATTCCACAGGGCACCAACACTAACACCCAACAATCATCACAGCCAAGTTACAATATCCTATTTAAACCAGAAAGCAATATGTCTATATTTCCTTCTATAGCCATGTGATTCTATACTTAGCCTTTGGGAAGGAATTCTGTCCTGGGGATGTAGCCGCCATGCTGCTTGATGCTAGCTTAGTTCTGAGTGTCAGTCAGCCCTGTGATCTCCAGTGGGTATATCATACCTGCATTCCAGCTGTGGGGGGGCGTCAACCACAGGAAGTGTGTGTCCCTCCCAGCATGTCAGCCAGCTGCATCAGTGGCCTTGGTTATGTAACACAATGGGTGATGACCAACACATTCCTGTCTAGTGAGAAGCTATTGTTTGGCGAATACAAAACAGAATCCTGTCTGGGTTTTGTTCTATATTCATGATGTCCACTTTCAGTTGAGACAATGACATCTCAGCCCTCATTCTCCTGTATACAAATCCAGCCCCATTTGTAAACACAGGTGTTGGCCCTCCTTATTGAGTCTCAAAAGCTCAGTGTAATTAAAGGCTATTGTACTCCGTCTGCGGGAAAGATACTGATTTGGAGTACAATTGATCTTCAATTACTATTCCTGTGTTTAACTTATGCATGTGTAGATATGAGGCCCTCTTAACATGCAAACTATTGTTTGGGGGATCTCTGAGGTCAAAGAGACATTTGAGACCTACTGATGCCTGTCTCCAACTGTTCAGATGCATGACTAAGTAAGAACAAATAATAATAAATAAATGGACATAACTTCTTATGTCCATAACTATTCGCACGAGCAATTAATACGCTCCAAACCAACACCGGAATATTGCTAATTAAATACTCTTCCGATGGGTACCAAACACTGCTGTATGATTCCTGTTAGACCCTTCGTACGATGCAAAGAGGGACTCCTCAGCTCAGGGACATTCTATTTTAACCAAACTTTCAGAATCTATCAAAGGGACCATGATCTATAAACTACATTAATTGTGAACAGTTGCAACGAATGGGTCGCACGCTACGACTACGTAAACTCTACCGTAAATACGCATACCGCGCCTGCGAGTGCACGCTATTGCGGGTATGCGCCTCCACGGGAGAGCGCACGCATGCGCAGCACGGACCAGTGTGCGGTGCAAATATGGCAACGTGCATAGAGACATTTTTTCTGACTTCGACAGTCCACCCTTTGGCAGTCAATAATAACTGCCACAAAACGTTTAAGGAGAAAAATGTAAGTCAGGGGTTAATTGATTTCCATGGTGGGGTAAGGAAGAAGAGAGGAGTAGGTGTGAAAAGGGTATGACCTAGTGAGAGAGTAGAAGCATGTGTGTATGAGTCCATGTTTGGAGGGTCATGTATCATCGTGCCGTACGTGTGGTAAATCAAGCTTCGAGGTATTGCGAAGTATACATTTGAATTCCTTCTTATCCTGTGGTACAGGTCTGTGGATGGGCTGTCAAACTCTACCGAGCTCATTTCGGCTGTGGTTGTAACAAAATGGGGATGCACATTTTAGTTGATGATACATGAATGGGGGAGGTATGTGGTTGCTGATATCTGTGCCTGTATTCCCTATCGTCTATGTGTGTCGTTACCTGGGGGTTGTAGAGATGAAGATAAAGAACACTTACGGAGAATGCAATGATATTCTATGTCAGGGAAATGTACATCTGTCGTTGAGGTTGTGTTCGGTATCTGTTGAGAGTCGTCTTCTTTGCGCTGTATTGCTCCTTAGGCATGAGCAAATAGCTTTGTCTGAGCCATCAGATTTACAAAAAATGTTGGGCTAGCGTGAGTTTAAAAGTACTAGGGAAACTGGGGATCCATGGCAAAGTTCATCAAGTGTCCATATTTAAAGTTGTCAAATCTCCTTCTTTGGTGCTTGTCTGTTGTCTGTATACATCTCGTCTCGTCAGCTTCCTCGTCCAAGGGGGTCTTTGTATCTTGGAGAAAAGCAGAAAAACAGGTGAAAGAAACGGACCGTATAATCGCATTTTTCATCACATTCTGGTTTCTATCATTGGGTCATAAATCAAATCCAGGTTAATTACAGTTTCCTCACTCCTCAAGCTCATCACTTTTGTACTTTGTTTGCACCTCATTAAAGCCTGCCCGCATCTAAATATCAATCCAATTGATATAACGACACCCAAGATACATAGTAGAAACTTTCCAACATCCTTTATGACTCCTTGAGCCCATTCTCCCAAACCGGAGAACCAATTTCGCGGGTTCAACCATGACACCCAACTAGTCAGCTCATTACCTACAGCAGCAAGGGTGAGATTGTGTTTTCGACGAAATTCCCACTTCAATTGGAGAATATCGTCCATCTTTTGGTCTATGACCTCTACCGGATCCTCGGTGCTATTTGTGATATACGTGCAACACTTTATGCCGTACTGTGTTGCCAATGTAACACAATATCCGCCTGTTACTGCTGTAAGATAATTAAGAACCATCCTATGCTGAACTAGTTCTGTTTTGTAAGCTTGAAGTTCTCTTCCAGTGTATCTAAACGTGTCATCATACATTTCAGTGATATTATCTAACAAATTGGCGAGTGCGGAAATGTATCTATAATTCATCACTCCTCGAGCGGTACGAGTGAAATCTAACGCTACCAGAACCTGAATCCCGGTGGATTCATGGATAAGATCGGAGGCCGGATGCTCTAACCTTTCTGACAGTTGTCTTTTAACTCGGTGCTCGTAATGAGTGTGAGTATAAGGAGCTTGGGCACCACGGTGTATGTCCTTCATTTTGTCATGTGTAACAGTCATCACTTCAGGCAATACTTTTCCAATATAACACAATCCTTCAGAGTTTGGGGCAAGCCACTTGTACGCCTTTCTCCCGCATATGAAATATGCATCATCGGGGAGAACATATGGGACGGAGAAGGACATGACCATGTTACAAACCTTCCAGGTGAAATCTCCTGACCCTAATTCTTCCATCTGCCTAATGCACGTATCAGTTTGTATGATATGTGCACAGTATCCTGGTGATACCTCTCCAACTCTAGTAATCCTATTTCCTAAGGTATATCGATACCGGAAAGATTTTCCTCTACTGGCTATGTGGCGTACCAGCTCTGTATCTGTAGGCATTCTATCTGCTCTGTGTGAAAAGGTCATGGTAAGGTTGCTCCATGACACTTCCCAATTTCCCGGTTTTCTGGGATTGGAGATGTTAAAACATATGAGGGACCTATCCACATGGTATTGGTGGAGCTTCAAACTAGGAGGGCTGGAGATATTAAACCTCCGGTCCACCGGTCTCCCACCACTTAGCTCAAGTACCTCCCCTAACGTTAAAGGAAATGGTACTAGCCCTGATTTGCTGTGACCCTGAGGTACTTGAGAGCATACCCAACAATCTGTTTGGTTTAACACGTTACCCACTAGAGAGTGATAGTCACTCAATGGATGCCGGTCCATATGGATATTAAAACTGGATTGGCATTTCTTTGTTACAGAGCCTACAGATACAACTTTCTTTTTGAACTAACATTCCTTCACAGTTGTTTACAAATAACATGGTTGTTAGATCGTGCCCGGTACTCGCCTTTGCTTGGTGATTGGGTTGCTATTGGAAATTTACACCTCCGTCTCAGTCATCAGGACCTTTCTGGATCCTTTCTCGACCTCACTGGTACTCTCACCGAAACAGACTGCTCTGGTCAACATCATGGTTAACGGGAAAAATCCATATCACAGTCTCTTGGGGCAAGTCCATCTTACAGGAGGAGAAAAGAAGAAATTTGTAAATGGGGTATAAGAAAATCAGTTTGAGGGGGAGAGAACTCGTTACGATAATAAGTTCTCTCGTCTTGTTGTTCTTCTTGTTCTGCTGTCCTCTCAAAGGTGTTGTCTCTCAGTCTTCAAAAACGATCATTCTGGTGATGCAATATTCCTTCCTAACCGACGATCTTTCTGTAAGGAGCAAAAATCTGGCATTACCATTGGTCCAACTGAGGGGTGACATAGCATCTTTAAACCATGGAAACATGAGTGAGAAGAGAGAGAAAATAAAAAAAAACAAAAGAGATAGAGAACAATTCATGTGCATATATACATTACATAACTCGACAATAACCATCAATAAGAAAAGAGAAACAAAGCATTTTTAAACATTGTAAGAAAACATTGTTAGCATTAGAAAAACATTGTCAGACTTATTAGGCTGTCATATCTATGTGTCTACTGGTCTCCTTGAGCAGTCCCTCCCCACCAGCACCTGCATTACTCCACTGTCTGTATCTGGCCAGAAATACATTGTGGCGGAGGTCATGCTGGGGTTTGGTAGACTTCTGCAAGGACCAAGTGGGTATGCAATGTGTGAATTCTTACCACTACTAGTCAGAGATGGGGATAGAGAGAGGGAGAGAAAAACATTTTTCACAAATACATTTACAACTTTTCACCTGGTCATTCCTGTGTCTTTAGTGAATGACCTCCCACTTCATTAACCGTTACTTCAGGCTTGCCTCCATTCCTAATAATCACCTTTCCTGCCTATGTGATCCTTGATTATAATGGTGTGTATTGTAATTTTGCTCATTTTCATGTCTAGGGGGTCTAACTTTATGTGGGTTATTACAGTTACTGGCATAATGCCCTTCTCTTTTGCACAGATCACAAATCCTTAAGTTCCTCCATGTGCCAATGGCCTGGGGTTTTGGTTGATTTGATGCCTCCTCAAACGCTTGGATGCTCATCACCATCAACCGCTTTCCCTGTACCTACCTGATTCCTTGGATACCATGATTATGTCGTTGTCTAGGGAGTTGATATACCTTCTGTGAATCTTTGATCATACAGTTAGATCTTTCCTAGGATCTGGGTAATCAGACATGATTGATCTCAATTCTGTCCGGGACCAGGGATGGCGCATTGCACTGTCCTTGACGGGAATGGTTCCCTGATCGTCAGTCTTCCCATTGGGGACTGTGATCACCCTGACAGGACTAAACTCAATTACATCACCTTGTTTTGGTCTTATAATATGGGGTACATTTGTTTGTGCGTGATATAAAACATTGTACGTACCTGTGGACACGACCTCACCTGACCCTCCGTTAGGGGGTTTGATTATTGCCTTTACCAATTTGGTCGTGTCCACCTGGATGTCTTGTAGGATGGCTTCTGGAAGAGGTGCCGACATCGTTCTGGGCTCACTTTCTTGTTTGTATTCCTGAGGGAGGTTTGACATGGGGTGCAGCTTGCACAGGTTAATAGTTGTACATTCAACAGTATTACAATAATCATTGTTACATTTATTACACTTATTCTTATAATCTATATTACAGTTGCTAAGAGCGTTTTTATTGTTCACCCTTGTGTCTTTCTCTCCGCAATCAACTCCTCTCCTGCTGCCATGTCTCTCCCCTCAAGATAAGAGTCAGAAAAGTCAATAGACTCTTTTTGTAATTCACTTTCCTGTTGCCATAACTGTAAATATTCATAATGTTTATTTTGTCTCTTCGTTGGTTCAATGAGACTTATCCTCCTCCTTAAATTTTGTAACACTACTGGACTGAAGCTACCTATTCTTGGGAATTTGTCCCTGTCTTGTACAGTCATTCTCTCCCATTCATCACATAAAACCTCTGTGTGACTACCGTATTTTTCACACATTACATATCGTGCCGACCCAACTGGTCGGTTCTCTGAATCAACCCGAACCGAGGTTGATCGCCCCCTACCTGAACAAATGGCCCCCATAATCTGCAGGCGTTGCTTATTCCTCCTTGGATCTTTATCTCAAGGTTTTCAGCGAACCCTTACAAACAAACCAAGATGTCCTTGGGCAGGCCGGCGGTGGTGGTTTATCAAGTACCCCACTTACTTCTCGCCCACGTTGGCCTGTGCTGCAATCACTGTATCCAGAGCTGCGGTACCCAACCCAGGGCCCCTGTGAACCTTTATTTACTGGGGCGCGTTCCCCAGCAAGTATCGGTTGTTGGATAGTTCCTGAGTGACCAGCGAACTTCCCTTCCAAAAATAAAAAATTACACAAATCACGTCAGAATGTACAAATAGCGTTTGTGACCACTTTACTCTAATGGTATTAGGTCAGATTACTAACTACTGCACACAATTACGTGCGGTCCAATCGTTCAGTACACGAGCACTACTTGTCATGTACTGAAAGATCAATGGAATCGATGTTTCCGGCCGCGATTCCTTCAGCAAGAGCTTGTATGGCCTATATGGGTTCTGCACCAACACCCCAGGCGTTGTGCCACTGGACTTTTATAGCGGACCTCTTTGTCTATTTTACCTGTTACCTTATGACCTCCTGGTCTGTTACCTTATGACCTCCTGGTCTGTTACCTTATGACCTCCTGGTCTGTTACCTTATGACCTCCTGGTCTGTTACCTTATGACCTCCTGGTCTTGTTACCTTACGGTCCGCTATACTCTAATGCTCAAATATTATTTAACCAGGGATGCCTCCCTAGCCACCGTATATGTCACTTACACGTATGTCCCTTGACGAGTACCCGGCTTTCCTTTTGGTTCCACCTTACAGTTATATAAACTTTTGTATACAAAACACACTCACTCAACACATGTACACTTTTGTTTCTATGTCTATTTCTGCGCAGAAATTGTCTTTAGGCCAAAAGTGTTACCAATTAGGAGCAGGATCTGTTAAACTAAATTTCAGATTTTCCAAAAATAGATTTGCGTTATTTACCGCTTCGCGTTATCTACCGCTGTGCGTTAATTATCGCCTTTGCGTTACTTCACTTTATCACAACTTGAGCTACGTGGGCGTAACCGGACGCTACGTTGCGTAATGTACACTGCGTGCGTCTGCCTTTTGGATTGCGTACGCTAGTCTTTGTTAGCGACACGTGTACGCAATGCAAAGGATCCACCGTAACACAATATATTTTTATCAATGTAAATGATCCCTGATCATCTACCGCAATCCACACTGACTGCCTTGTATCTCAGACAAACCGTGTGTTGTTCTATACTTTAACTATTACCTCTACTATGAAATAACAGCAAATCTCTTTTTAGCACTTTCTATCAACTATAAAATTGGCAAACAGGAATAGTGATATACGAAAATGAAACAGAAATGCAGATATATGCGTGCGTACGCAAGACAAAAGAAAAATAAACAGTTTTAAAAAGACACAAGCGTTTTGTTCTTACTTCCGGTTACCGGGTTCCTTCAGCACTCTTTATCTAAGCGAAGCAGACGCTTATCCCGCCAGCACTATGAGACAATCTCCCACCCTTTGCTGGGGGATAATGTCTGCTGATCTACCTAGTGCAGATGTGAGAAGTATAGGACGAGTTCCCAATTGACAATGCCAAATTCCCTTGTCGTATAAACAACCCTTTATGAAGCTAAGAACACTGTACGCTGTTTGCTTAAGAAATACCGTATGGGTACGCTATCTGCGTAACGATCGCTAAGCCGTAGGCGAGACGCTCAAGCGTCACGTTCGCTCACGGCCCAGTGATCACAGGACACGTTATTGGTTATGTCTAGGGGAATGATTCGCTGTAGCGTAGCCTACGCTCGAGACCACGAGGAGGTCACCAGCGATGCAGACGCTCACAACACTATACCTTTATGTTAAAACCTTATACCAATGAAATACACTGAATACCTTAATGTGAGTACAGGGTGTAAGTGCAACCTTGTGTAACCTGACTAACTACAAAGCTGCTTGAGCGTCACCGACGCTCAAGTGAACACTTAACACTATAGAAAATACACAGATACTGGTTTAGGTTCCAAAGCCTATTAACTGTATTATATCTAATATACTTGTAAAAGGGGATAACAGTAC
Source organism: Pseudophryne corroboree (assembly GCF_028390025.1). Taxonomy (NCBI): domain Eukaryota; kingdom Metazoa; phylum Chordata; class Amphibia; order Anura; family Myobatrachidae; genus Pseudophryne; species Pseudophryne corroboree. The sequence goes on along the minus strand of NC_086447.1, from coordinate 33,809,296 downwards.
AAATGATACACTACAGTATAACATAAACCACCTAACCAGATAACTATACAGGAAACACACTACAATACAATACAGTTAAGTTTAAGGAGAAATAAGAGAAGATGAGAAGACAAGAGAGAGAGAGAGAGAGATTTGAGAGAGATTGGCTCACAATAACATTAAAAGACAATATGGTTGCAGCGAAGCTTACACATGTGAGGAACAATCGCTGCGCAGTTAATCAATGCTGAGAATCTTTGTTTAGAAAGTACTTGAGCTTACCCATGCTGCCTGTCCCTATATACACAACACCCAGCTACACAATCGTCCCTACAATGCCGCATGGGGCAGAAGCTAGACTCCATTTTATTCCAAAATGTCCAAGCCTCAAAACAATGCATATGTTCTGATTTTACAATTCCAAACAATCTAAATCACCTTTCACAATTTCAAGCAAACACAGTATCTCTATAACCAGAGCATATGAGTTATCACAAGACCAGACCACCAGGTACTCACAAGTATCAGCCTGCCATTGCTACCAGCACATATTCAAAAGTACTGCATGGTGGTATTTATGATTAACAAGATCCCAGCTACCATCACAGATTCCACAGGGCACCAACACTAACACCCAACAATCATCACAGCCAAGTTACAATATCCTATTTAAACCAGAAAGCAATATGTCTATATTTCCTTCTATAGCCATGTGATTCTATACTTAGCCTTTGGGAAGGAATTCTGTCCTGGGGATGTAGCCGCCATGCTGCTTGATGCTAGCTTAGTTCTGAGTGTCAGTCAGCCCTGTGATCTCCAGTGGGTATATCATACCTGCATTCCAGCTGTGGGGGGGTGTCAACCACAGGAAGTGTGTGTCCCTCCCAGCATGTCAGCCAGCTGCATCAGTGGCCTTGGTTATGTAACACAATGGGTGATGACCAACACATTCCTGTCTAGTGAGAAGCTATTGTTTGGCGAATACAAAACAGAATCCTGTCTGGGTTTTGTTCTATATTCATGATGTCCACTTTCAGTTGAGACTGACATCTCAGCCCTCATTCTCCTGTATACAAATCCAGCCCCATTTGTAAACACAGGTGTTGGCCCTCCTTATTGAGTCTCAAAAGCTCAGTGTAATTAAAGGCTATTGTACTCCGTCTGCGGGAAAGATACTGATTTGGAGTACAATTGATCTTCAATTACTATTCCTGTGTTTACCTTATGCATGTGTAGATATGAGGCCCTCTTAACATGCAAACTATTGTTTGGGGGATCTCTGAGGTCAAAGAGACATTTGAGACCTACTGATGCCTGTCTCCAACTGTTCAGATGCATGACTAAGTAAGAACAAATAATAATAAATAAATGGACATAACTTCTTATGTCCATAACTATTCGCACGAGCAATTAATACGCTCCAAACCAACACCGGAATATTGCTAATTAAATACTCTTCCGATGGGTACCAAACACTGCTGTATGATTCCTGTTAGACCCTTCGTACGATGCAAAGAGGGACTCCTCAGCTCAGGGACATTCTATTTTAACCAAACTTTCAGAATCTATCAAAGGGACCATGATCTATAAACTACATTAATTGTGAACAGTTGCAACGAATGGGTCGCACGCTACGACTACGTAAACTCTACCGTAAATACGCATACCGCGCCTGCGAGTGCACGCTATTGCGGGTATGCGCCTCCACGGGAGAGCGCACGCATGCGCAGCACGGACCAGTGTGCGGTGCAAATATGGCAACGTGCATAGAGACATTTTTTCTGACTTCGACAAGGGGAATGCATGATTGTCACATCACAATTCCCATGTCATCTCTGGCAGCCAGAACTATGAAACGCGTGATAACATGGCAGTGTGTGAGGATTACAGAGCCAGCTCATGTGACCTAGCTGGAGGGCATAGTGCAGGTGTCTGCGTGCTGCATCCTGGGATTACGGAGCCACATAGTGACCTAGCTGCAGAGCATAGTGCAGGTGTCTGCGTGCTGCATCCTGGGATTATGGAGCCACATAGTCACCTAGCTGCAGAGCATAGTGCAGGTGTCTGCGTGCTGCATCCTGGGATTACGGAGCCAAATAGTGACCTAGCTGCGGAGCATAGTGCAGGTGTTTGCGTGCTGACTAGATTACTTAGAATTTAAGCATTATCGCTCCGTGTGTACCCCCTACAGCGATAGCCAATCTAGCAGGTCGCTCACTTCACCCGCTGGGTGAAATGAGGCCCCCCCCCCCCCCCCCCGTCTTCCCCCGCACGCTCAGCACACATCGTGCTGTGCTGAGTGTGGGGGGTGGAGAGATGTGTGCTGAGCGGTTCGCCCAGCACACATCTCTTCCACATCGGTCCGTCTATATGGGCTTTTACAGAGCCAGGTAGTGACCAAGCTGCGGAGCATAGTGTAGGTGTGCTGCATCCAGGGATTACGGAGACAGTAGTGACCTAGATGTGGAGCATAGTGCAGGTGTAGGCGTGCTGCATCCAGGGATTACGGAACCAGGTAGTGACCTAGCTGCGGAGCATAGTGCAGGTGTAGGCGTGCTGCATCCTGGGATTACGGAGCCAGGTAGTGACCTAGCTGCGGAGCATAGTGCAGGTGTCTGCATGCTGCATCCTGGGGTTACAGAGAGGGGTAGTACCTAGCTGCGAGCATAGTGCAGGTGTCTGCGTGCTGCTTCCTGGCTCTCACCTGGAAAACTGTGCAGGTAAAATCGCCCCCGGGGCGGGTGTAGGGCCACACCTTGGGATGGCTTCCCTGCAGACACACCCCACTAACACATTGCTTTATGTCTAAGGCTTCCCCTGTGCTTTCATCCATGCTGTTATGTCACCAGGGAGACTTGCTAGTTGCTACGCTCTCTTGAGTTGATCATAGGTCTGAGTGTCCTCCCAGGGCAATGACATAAAACTTTATGAAGGTATAGGTTACTGGAATGACCCAAGAGATGGCAGGCGGGAAAGGCCAAACCATGAGGTCAGGACAAACAAGTAAAGTCGTCTGACTGTAGTAACCTCATGTCCTGCAGTAAAGTGAGGATCATAGCTAGAGAGAGAGTACTGGCTCGGGATAGACTTATACTGGCGTGAGTAATGTAAATGTGGTATATATTCTTTATAACAATAAAGTTAAAGGGGCAGACTAAAAGGGCCAAGTGGTTCTTATCTGCTGTCACATTCTATGTTTCTATAACGTTGTTCTCTTCACAGGTTTCACCTGCAGATCCCTCTCCATATCGTCTGCCATGCACTGTAAGTCACACTGTAACCCTCCCTTCTGTATCTGGGGAAGAAGAGCTAGCAATCTCTTCTAACAACCTGCCTGTTGTGTCATTCCAGCAAGGACCCACGTCAACTATGAGGTCAAAAAAGACGTTGCCGTTGTCCGATTTAACACCCCAAATTCTAAGGTATGGTTTGTGCTCTTCTAGCTGTACATTGGGGTTGTCCTTCCCCGGATTCTGCAGAGACCTTATAAATCATGCTTGTATGTATAGTCACGTGTTCTCTGCTGTAAGGAATCAGAGGTGTTCTGAGACCATATAAAAGGACTTGACAGACAGTTCTCTCATACTGTTCTTAATGATTAGCGGTATTTGGTACAATAGTCCTGATTATAACACGGTTTCCCTAGTGGGCGATAACGTGATGACCTCAGAACTGGCTGGCTATACAGATACTGGTTGCTGGATGTAATACACAGTGCCGTGTACATAAATGTCTCCTCCGTCCACGCTGCAGGTGAACACACTGTCCAGGCAGCTACAGAGCGAATTCAGCGACGTCATGGACGAAGTCTGGGCCAACGATGCCGTGCAAAGCGCCGTCCTGATCTCCGCCAAACCCGGCTGCTTCATCGCTGGAGCCGACATCAAGTGAGACGGCTGCTCGCGTGTTCTTATGTTTGTGGCGGGATCCGGTCTGAAAATCGACAGTGTTTAGGTCGACCACTATAGGTCGACAGTCACTAGGTCGACATGGATGGAAGGTCGACAGGGTTTCTAGGTCGACATGTGCTAGGTCGACAGGTCTAAAGGTCGACATGAGATTTTCACCTTTTTTTTTTTTCCTTTTTTTGAATTTTTTCATACTTAACGATCCACGTGGACTACGATTGGAACGGTAAAGTGTGCCGAGCGAAGCGGTAGCGGAGTGAAGGCACCATGCCCGAAGCTCGCTCGCCATGCGAGGGGACGCGGTGCACTAATTTGGGATCCCGGTCACTCTACGAAAAAAACCTCATGTCGACCTTTAGACCTTTCGACCTAGCACATGTCGACCTAGAAACCCTGTCGTCCTTCCATCCATGTCGACCTAGTGACTGTCGACCTATAGTGGTCGACCTAAACATTGTCGACCTAGACACTGTCGATTTGATGAACCACACCCGTTTGTGGCATGTGTCGTCTAAGCACTCGATCATAAAGTAGTCTGTCCACCAATGCTGAGAAGATAGTGGTAATAAGCAAGGAAGGGGGGTCTGTCCTCCCTGTACCATGTAATGCGATTTTTGCGCTCAGTCTGCGCGTCTAGATTAGGAAGTGGTGACTGTTTATCCCCTCGGTCTCTGACCTAGTGTCTGTTCCTTCCAGCATGATCGAGGCGTGTAAGAGCGCACAGGAGGTCACCGAGCTGTCTGAAGCTGGCCAGAAAATGTTTGCAAAACTTGAAAAGTCCCCAAAACCCATCGTAGCTGCCATCAATGGCTCCTGCCTGGGAGGAGGCCTGGAGGTACGTACGTCTCCTGAGCACTAGGGGGCAGCAGTCTTATCTGTATTCGTTCTTTGCTTGGCGCAGCGTGTGAAGTCATCATGCGCATTGTGCCGTCGTTTACCGTATTATTGGCTCATGGTTTTGCTGGTCTCCTAGGTGGCCATTTCCTGCCAGTATAGAGTGGCTACAAAGGACAAGAAGACCGTTCTAGGGACCCCTGAGGTTCTGCTTGGCCTGTTTCCTGGTGCTGGAGGGACGCAGAGGCTCCCCAAGATGGTGAGTGACTAGCACCCTCCCATCACAGTTCTCCCCTATCTATCCTATAGAGCTACTATGATAATAAGGCTGGGGCTGTGTGCACAGGAGTGTTGGGTGGATGTGTTGATGATGACGCTTCTGTTTGTCCCTGTAGTTGGGTCTTCCAGCTGCCTTCGACATGATGCTGACCGGGAGGAACATCCGCGCTGACAAAGCCAAGAAGATGGGATTGGTAGACCAGCTCGTAGATCCCCTGGGTGAGATTACAGAGCTTTGAGGGGGAGGGTAAAATCCTTGACAGATATAGTCTGTAATCAGGTATAAAGAGAGAGATTACAGGGCTTTGTGTTCTATGAATAAAGGTCCCGGTTCTCAGGAGGGGCTACAAGATGTAGACGCAGCTTCCACTCGCTGAGTCAGATATTTAATTCATTGCTGAGACTTTAGGTGTGTACACACTGTGAGATCCTTGCCCTACGTTGACTATGCGATTGCCCTTGAACTTCCCCAGAGCCCAGATGACACAGATAATCAAAATCTGTACTATCTGTGCTTGAGATTTCATCTATGTATGATTTTGACTAAGTGGCAATTTTGAGCATACTTTGTACTAGATAGACTGTGCAGGCAAGTTAATCTCGACTATCTAGCCTTACGTTACCGACCCCACGGGAGAGCGCATCGGGATTGAATCGGTATCGCAAGCTGCTGAACACCTTGCGATTTCCACTTTCCACTAACTTTTTTTCTTGCGATTTTGACTAGATAGTCAAAATGGAAATGAGAAATCTCACCGTGCGTATACACCATAAGAAGTGACGCAGAAAACGCAAATATTGATTCCATTAGAATAAAACAAATGTTTTGTCGGGAACGCCAGCTGCCAGTGGTGGCATTTCACACGTTGTTATCCGAGTGATATTAGTACGCTCCTCCTGATATGAGGCCATCACAGCCATGGAACCTGCTACCAGTTGTGCAACTTATATCCACCTCCACCATCTATATCTGACAGGTCCCGGCCTGAGCAGTCCTGAGGAGAGGACCATGCAGTACCTGGAAGAGATGGCCGTAGACTACGCCAGGGGAATCGTCAACAAAACCGTCTCGCTGAAGAAGCAGAAAGGGCTGGTAGCGAGTAAGTCGCCCAATGACAGTCTTCTGTAACTGGGAGATATCTGATAATGAGCCGGCAGACCTTATGCTGAGTCTCCACTGATACACGGTGTAAATCGTTTTGTATAAGTGTTTTTATCCGTGTATAAGTCCGTCAAAACCTTTTGGGCAGTGAGCTTTTATTTCTCCTTCATCCACTAGGGGCCACTGGAGTGTAGTTACAATGGGGAGATAGTAGGTGGTATTGGTAGCTGGCACTTTAAAAATTCTCACACTGTGGCTAGCTCCTCCCCTACTATCTCCCCTCCAAGCCAGTCTTAGTTTAGTGCCCGAGGTAGCTGGTTCACTTGGGTTTAGCTGAAGAATTTTCTTCTTTTTTCTTTATTATTTTATTTTTCTTACACACACTCACAGACTGGCAGCTCTGCCACTGCCAGTCTGCACCGTGGGAGCTGCCGGCGGGGTCCCATCGCAGCTGCGTGCGGCTAGGGATGGGCCCCGGCTGAGGGAGACACTGAGCTCTCCTGAGTTGGCGGACACCGCTGCGTGCGGCGCGTGTCGCGGCCACTCCATCCAGCAGAAGATTCCGGCAGCGGTGAGTATCAAAAATGGTCGGACACCGCTGCGTGCGGCGTGTGTCGGGACCACTACATCAGAAGATTCCGGCCGGACACCGCTGCGTGCGGCGCGTGTCAGGGCCACGCCATCAAAAGGACGGTGAGTACAATCTCCCCCCCCCTCCAGACTGATGTGTGATTTTACACTTAAATGTGATGGTTTTTTACTGTGTGTGTCCTGTATAACAACCAGTGTTTGAATAGAGCAGAGGGGCGGAGCTAAGTCCCGCTCCGTCCGGCGGGCTCAGAATCAGCTGCATACAGGTGGCCGGGGGGGGTTACACACCGCTCCCCGGCCACAGCATATATGACAATATACATTCTCCCCGGCAGGGCCGGGGGTTATATTTGCCCGCAAGGCGGCCGGGGGATACCTTTGCACGAGGCAGGGGGGGCGGAGCTAACTCCCGCTCTGTACGGCGGGCTCTCTCCGCTCCCCGCGCCGCTGCAGCACGCCGCTCCAGTGTGTGTCTCACACTGAAGACCCATTCCTCTCCTGGCTGTGCAGGGAGGATTTCTTTACAGATAACCCGCTTTACTCAGCGGGCTCCCAGGTCTCCCTGTCGCTAGGCAACAGACCCTGTCTCTGGGGTTTTTAACTTTTCGATACTTCAGGCTGCTGAAATATTGCTACATTCCTCCTGCAGTAGAGTCCTCTACCCAGCATTTCCCTACTTGCAAATCAGGGAACCTGCTCTATTACAGTAGCTGGGACTCAGCTCAATAATAATTAAAAGAATCTACTGTGCAGTATTTATTTACCTACGGTGTGTGTGTGTGTGTGTGTGTGTGTGTGTGTGTGTATATATACATATATAGTTATGTTTGTGCATGTATATATATAGATATAGATATTTAAGTGCGTGTAGGTATGTATATAGATATATCCATAAAATACCAGATATAGGGGATAAAACAAAACTTCCGCAATGTTTTCTAATAACATCTTGCACATAACATTTTCCCCCATCTTTCTCACAGGCTGGTCACCATTTTGAAAAGCCAGCGGAACCTCAGAGAAACATCTGGTGCACCTTAATTAGCGGTACACTAAATACAGGGCGGGGTGTTGCCTTCCCTTTATTATTCCTTGGTGTCACTAGTTACTAATGCTATTTGTAATTGGGGAATGTGTGTAAAGCATCAGACAAATAGCGCTGCGGCTCAGTACGCTAGTAGCGGGTATCTGAACAGGGGTTTTAATCCAAACAAAACTTTAAGGAGAACTCCTATAGCCTAGGGCTAAGACTCCTGTCCCACAGCGCAGCGTTACTGGTTCAGGTCTCCGCTGCTCCAGAAAGTTTATTTTAATCGTATCGGTCACTACACATTATAGTGCAGACCTTACGTAGGGCTCTGTTTCTTTAACCCACCTTTTCTCCTTTCGTTTGTCTCTCCTGGGATAGTCGAAGAATTCCCTCTTAGGTGTGAAGTATGCGGCGGAGCCATCTGCTTCGCCCTCCACGCACCTGCACACCCCTGTTTGATCAATGATGCAGGTAATGTCACTATTATCCAGACAATAGCTCATCAGGTAAGCCCTTGGACTTTGGTTTCCAAGGTCACAGGATCAAATCACAGCGGGACCAAACACACCTTTCCAAAAAGAAACTTTGCTAACATTCCATGCATTACTGATGTCTGTTTTCTGTGGATCTGAACCAGTGTCTCAGAATATACAGGTACATAATACAGCAGTTCATCTGATACTGCAGGTAAAGGAGGAGGACACGTCAAGTCCATCAGGGTTCCACGCCATTGACGAAAATGACAGCGACTGGTCCAGTTTCGGATGAGCTGGGCAGGCTCCGGTAGGCGGCCGACACACAATATCAGGTATCAAACAAGGTTTGTTTTCCTATCTTTTCCCCGCAGATGGCAGGAGATGGTATCAGAACCTCTCTAGGGTATACACCTCGGTGTATCGCCGGTCCATCAAGCCGCCGTTTTCCTGAGGCAACCTTGCTCAGGGATCCATCGACATATGCGGCAGCATGGTTCTACCGTGTCCGGAGCAGGTAGGTTGGGGAACAATTGTCCTCTAGGTTACAGGATGCTTCGCATCAGGATCAATTGATACTTTGGTACAGGTCAGAATCACGATTCTGCTTTATGTTCCTTGGAGGTCTCCACGTCTACAGACTCGGACCCTGCATCTTCGCTTGGGCTGTCTTAACCCGACGACCTCTGGGGCTGCGACAGTGACAGGTAAACATGAAATCCTACGGGGCAGATGGTTCTGGGGAAGGAACTTTCTGCAGGATTTCTTGAACCAATGGAGGTAGGTCCACTTTGATTTCTCCTACTACTGCCCCAGCTCCAAGACAGACCTTTACTGGTCTTCCCTTTAGATTTTTCCGTGCCCTTTCAGGCTTTTGACTCCACACGGGTGATATCTTCGTCGCCAGGGGTTCTCAGGGTAAAAAGGCTGAAGCAGAGGTTCAACATCCTCGGTCCAGTCTGATTTTATGTCATCCTATACACCCATTACACAGACTTTTCTACCACCTGCAGGGTCCCAGGGTAGGCGCAGGTCGATGGGAGAAGGCTTGGGCGGTTACAACCGTCTCAGGAGTCCCTCGGCATGGGTCGGCTGATTTACGATGACAAGAGTCATACTGCAGGCTGCGCTCCATAGGTTTCTAACCGCAAAGGGTGTTGATCCCTGTTTTTTCACATATCATTTGAATTAGGACAGTTCTCAGGCCTTTGTTTTCTTTTCACGTTCCGAAGCCAAGTGGCTCGGACAGGCTTATTCTGGCCTTACAATCCTTTTAGTCTGTGATTGCTAGTTTAAACAAGAAAGGGAGTTTTACGTGTCCCTTGTCTCCAGAGATGCCTGTTTACTGATTTCCGTTGGACAGGCTTTTCTCAGATTCCCCCTTAACAGGATTCTCATTTTCACTGTAAGTCCTTTACTCTTCTCTCTTCCGCTCCCACAGAGTTTAGGAAGATCACAGAATAACTCTTTTTCAAGGGCAGTGGGTGACGTTGGTTCCCTAATGGGACAATTTACTGCTACTATCCCACTCTGTACATTAGGTGGCTTCTGAATATCCGGAGGATCCACGAGCTTCTGATTCGACACAGATCCAATTTATGCTCCGCATAGACGTTTCTCAACACGGTCCGTCAGAGGATTTTTCATTCCTCGGCACCAGAGACTCTATTTCTTCAGTCAAGTTGCGACGCAATGAGTGGTCGCCTCCATTTCTCTCGGAGCGGGGGACAACAATCTTGTTTCCAGATCAAGCCACCAGGTCAGACTCCTGGGTGAGGGAACATGCCCCGGAGTTTTGTCAGCTGGTCCGCTGTGGGCGGAGATTTCGGATCGACCTCAGGGCGTTCTGACTGACTCTTTAACCCTTTATTACTCTCGGACGGCAGTAGCCGTGGAGGCCCTCAGGGCTCCGGGGAGTTTTCTGGTTATTCTATCCTGCCTCCTTTTCTATTTCTACTTCATGTTCAGTAACACAGGAGGGGATTATGCGTGCTAGTCCTCTCGGTGGCGCTGGTTGGGCCACGCATGACTTGAAGATACAGATACGCCTGTTGTCAGTAGAGGAGCCTTGGCTCCTACCTCGACTGGACTGTCTACTTCAACAGGCTCCTTTTTTCTCCTTGTTCAATTTTACACTGGTTTCGGTTACCCGTGTGACTGTTCACGAGACCTCAGAAGGGAGGAGTTCCCTAGTTCGGTTAGGCCTACAGGGCTCCGATTTCAGAAGTCTATTACCTCTTCTCGCTTTTGCCACTTTGGGAAAACTTTATGGGACATAATGAAGATAAAAGGGGTTTTTCCCCCTTCTTCCAGTTACCATTCATCTTTGGTTTCTCTGGGAGGTTTTTTGCTCCGCTGCGCTTCAAACCACACTGACCGGAATTTTAGGTCTCTGCCTTTTTCGCTTTTCTTCCAAATGATATTAGCCTAGCGGCCGTAAGTTCGGCCTCTTGTTCAGGGAGTACTCTATTGGCAACTCCCCGGGCTGTGCTTCGGCCTCAGCGGTCGTTTCTTCCAGAGGGGATGTCCATTTTTCATATAAATCTGACACTAGTGGTTGTCAATCCTCTCTGAATGTTGTCAGGGCTCGTCAACTCTCTCTACAGAGGTCTCGGGCTATTCGATGAAGTGTTTTTCTTCTTTGCTCTGGACGATGCTCCCGTACTAAATAGCCGGGGTCCCAGCATATGCTGGACAGTTGGATACATCTGATCATCAGACAGTCTTCTTGGCGGTTACTAGGGAGCCTCCGTTTTCCATTTCAGCGCGCTTTACGCGCATTGTAAGACCTTCGTGGGCAGCCGCCCGCGGGGTCTCCATGAATATTTTGTCGGGCGGCTACTTGGTCAAACCGACATTCGTTTTGTCAAATTCTACAAGTTTGACACTTTTACGGCCTCTGCATCACTGTTTGGCCGAGCAGTTTTTACAGGACTCTCAGCGCTTTCCCACCCGTTTTTTGGGAGCTCTGGGACGTCCCCATTGTAACTACACTCCAGTGGCCCCTAGTGGATGAAGGAGAAATCAGGATTTTGGTACTTACCGATAAATCCCTTTCTCCGATTCCACAGGGGCCACTGGACGCCCGCCCAGCGCTGTTTCTCCTGATTTTTGTTTGATTAACGATTGCAGATCACCATATGACTGCTTGTTGGGTTCAGGCTAGCCTGGTTTTTGTCAGGTTCTGTTCCAGGTTTAGTTTGTGTTCGCCTGGTTTACAGGGCGTCTCTAACCTCCTCTACCTTACGGTTTGTTTATTACAGCTCTCCTCGGGCACAGTTTAACGTAGACTGGCTTGGAGGGGAGATAGTAGGGGAGGAGCTAGCCACAGTGTGAGAATTTTTAAAGTGCCAGCTACCAATACCACCTACTATCTCCCCATTGTAACTACACTCCAGTGGCCCCTGTGGAATCGGAGAAAGGGATTTATCGGTAAGTACCAAAATCCTGATATTAGACCAGTGGCCACATATAATTACTTTTTCTTATTGCTCTGGACCTGTGAAATGTTCTAGTCCATTGAATGTAGTTGTGTTAAAGCTTTGAGTTGGCCCCTTGCATTGGTCCTGTGACGGGCCCCTGCTTCTGACCTCCCGGGACGGGCCCCTGACTCATCTCCTGTCTCCCAGAGATCACAGACTATGTCATGTCCATCCCATTCGTAAGGCAGCAAATCTACAAAACCGTGGAAAAGAAAGTGCAGAAGCAGACGAAGGGTCTCTATCCGGCTCCCCTAAAAATCATCGAGGTACGTCTTTTCTCTGGTCTCTGTGGAATTCCACTCAATCCCGTCTTCTATACTTTCAATAAAGATATTGGGGAAAATAATTCCACATACTACATCAGTTCTTAGTGCCCTGGTGCTGTCAGATGATCGTTATGTTGGGTCTGTCTGACCTTGGTTATGGTGGGGGGGGGGGGGGGGTTAGTGATGTTTACCTCTGGTGTACACCCCGCCATGTTCTGGGCTACATTCTAGTACCTCACGAATATTGGAGACTTACAGATGACTTGTTATCCGACAGGTGGTGAAGACGGGTCTGGAGCACGGCCAGGAAGCTGGATATCTAGCAGAGGCCCAGGTAGGGTTACTAGCTCTTTGGTGGCACAGTACCGTATGTTGGCTGTGGTCTGTCTAATGCACCTTACTCTTTCCTGGCAGAAATTCGGAGAACTGGCAATGACCAGTGAATCGAGAGCATTGATTGGCCTGTATCACGGACAAGTGCTGTGCAAAAAGAACAAGTTTGGCACTCCACAGAAAGAAGTCAAGTGAGTGGGTAGCTTAGAAATAATTCAGATTATTCTATTTGTCTGAGGTTTCCTCAAGTACAAGGAGGCAGGGTTACGTCACGCCAAGCAGCTCGCTCAATTATAGGTCAGGGAGGAAGCAGTGTCCCATACAGGAACCTGCCATCCTCCGTGCTGGGGTATATAGTGTCTCCTTAATTGTAGCTGTGTCCTGTACAACCTGTCATCCTCAATGCTGGGGTATAGTGTCTCCCTAATTCTAGCTGTGTCCCGTACAGGAATCTGCCCTCCTCAGTGCTGGGGTATATAGTGTCTCCCTAATTCTAGCTGTGTCCCGTACAGGAACCTGCCCTCCTCAGTGCTGGGGTATATAGCGTCTCCCTAATTCTAGCTGTGTCCCGTACAGGAACCTGCCATCCTCAGTGCTGGGGTATATAGCGTCTCCCTAATTCTAGCTGTGTCCCATACAGGAACCTGCCATCCTCAGTGCTGGGGTATATAGTGTCTCCCTAATTCTAGCTGTGTCCCGTACAGGAACCTGCCATCCTCAGTGCTGGGGTATATAGTGTCTCCCTGATTCTAGCTGTGTCCCGTACAGGAACCTGCTAACCTCAGTGCTGGGATATATAGTGTCTCCCTGATTCTAGCTGTGTCCTGTACAGGAACCTGCATCCTCAGTGCTGGGGTATATAGTGTCTCCCTGATTCTAGCTGTGTCCCGTACAGGAACCTGCCATCCTCAGTGCTGGGGTATATAGTGTCTCCCTAATTCTAGCTGTGTCCTGTATAGGAACCTGCCATCCTCGGTGCTGGGGTATATAGTGTCTCCCTGATTCTAGCTGTGTCCTGTATAGGAACCTGCCCTCCTCAGTGCTGGGGTATATAGTGTCTCCCTGATTCTAGCTGTGTCCCGTACAGGAACCTGCCATCCTCAGTGCTGGGGTATAATAGTGTCTCCCTAATTCTAGCTGTGGCCTGTACAGGAACTTGCCCTCCTCAGTGCTGGGGTATATAGTGTCTCCCTAATTCTAGCTGTGTCCTGTACAGGAACCTGCATCCTCCGTGCTGGGGTATATAGTGTCTCCCTAATTCTAGCTGTGTCCTGTACAGGAACCTGCCCTCCTCAGTGCTGGGGTATAATAGTGTCTCCCTAATTCTAGCTGTGTCCTGTACAGGAACCTGCCCTCCTCAGTGCTGGGGTATATAGTGTCTCCCTAATTCTAGCTGTGTCCTGTACAGAAACCTGCCCTCCTCAGTGCTGGGGTATATAGTGTCTCCCTAATTCTAGCTGTGTCCTGTACAACCTGCCATCCTCGGTGCTGGGGTATATAGTGTCTGCCTGATTCTAGCTGTGTCCCGTACAGGAACCTGCATCCTCAGTGCTGGGGTATATAGTGTCTCCCTAATTCTAGCTGTGTCCTGTACAACCTGCCATCCTCGGTGCTGGGGTATATAGTGTCTCCCTAATTCTAGCTGTGTCCTGTACAGAAACCTGCCCTCCTCAGTGCTGGGGTATATAGTGTCTCCCTAATTCTAGCTGTGTCCTGTACAGGAACCTGCCCTCCTCAGTGCTGGGGTATATAGTGTCTCCCTAATTCTAGCTGTGTCCTGTACAGAAACCTGCCCTCCTCAGTGCTGGGGTATATAGTGTCTCCCTAATTCTAGCTGTGTCCTGTACAGAAACCTGCCCTCCTCAGTGCTGGGGTATATAGTGTCTCCCTAATTCTAGCTGTGTCCTGTACAGGAACCTGCCCTCCTCAGTGCTGGGGTATATAGTGTCTCCCTAATTCTAGCTGTGTGCTGTACAACCTGCCATCCTCGGTGCTGGGGTATATAGTGTCTCCCTAATTCTAGCTGTGTCCTGTACAGAAACCTGCCCTCCTCAGTGCTGGGGTATATAGTGTCTCCCTAATTCTAGCTGTGTCCTGTACAACCTGTCATCCTCAGTGCTGGGGTATATAGTGTCTCCCTGATTCTAGCTGTGTCCCGTACAGGAACCTGCATCCTCAGTGCTGGGGTATATAGTGTCTCCCTAATTCTAGCTGTGGCCTGTACAGGAACTTGCCCTCCTCAGTGCTGGGGTATATAGTGTCTCCCTAATTCTAGCTGTGTCCTGTATAGGAACCTGCCATCCTCGGTGCTGGGGTATATAGTGTCTCCCTGATTTTAGCTGTGTCCCGTACAGGAACCTGCATCCTCAGTGCTGGGGTATATAGTGTCTCCCTAATTCTAGCTGTGTCCTGTACAGGAACTTGCCCTTCTCAGTGCTGGGGTATATAGTGTCTTCCTAATTCTAGCTGTGTCCTGTACAGGAACCTGCCATCCTTAGTGCTGGGGTATATAGTGTCTCCCTAATTCTAGCTGTGTCCTGTACAGAAACCTGCCCTCCTCAGTGCTGGGGTATATAGTGTCTCCCTAATTCTAGCTGTGTCCTGTACAGGAACCTGCCCTCCTCAGTGCTGGGGTATATAGTGTCTCCCTAATTCTAGCTGTGTGCTGTACAACCTGCCATCCTCGGTGCTGGGGTATATAGTGTCTCCCTAATTCTAGCTGTGTCCTGTACAGAAACCTGCCCTCCTCAGTGCTGGGGTATATAGTGTCTCCCTAATTCTAGCTGTGTCCTGTACAACCTGTCATCCTCAGTGCTGGGGTATATAGTGTCTCCCTGATTCTAGCTGTGTCCCGTACAGGAACCTGCATCCTCAGTGCTGGGGTATATAGTGTCTCCCTAATTCTAGCTGTGGCCTGTACAGGAACTTGCCCTCCTCAGTGCTGGGGTATATAGTGTCTCCCTAATTCTAGCTGTGTCCTGTATAGGAACCTGCCATCCTCGGTGCTGGGGTATATAGTGTCTCCCTGATTTTAGCTGTGTCCCGTACAGGAACCTGCATCCTCAGTGCTGGGGTATATAGTGTCTCCCTAATTCTAGCTGTGTCCTGTACAGGAACTTGCCCTTCTCAGTGCTGGGGTATATAGTGTCTTCCTAATTCTAGCTGTGTCCTGTACAGGAACCTGCCATCCTTAGTGCTGGGGTATATAGTGTCTCCCTAATTCTAGCTGTGTCCTGTACAGGAACCTGCCCTCCTCAGTGCTGGGGTATATATTGTCTCCCTAATTCTAGCTGTGTCCTGTACAGGAACCTGCCATCCTCCGTGCTGGGGTATATAGTGTCTCCCTAATTCTAGCTGTGTCCTGTACAGGAACCTGCCATCCTTAGTGCTGGGGTATATAGTGTCTTCCTAATTCTAGCTGTGTCCTATATAGGAACCTGCCCTCCTCAGTGCTGGGGTATATAGTGTCTCCGTAATTCTAGCTGTGTCCTGTACAGGAACCTGCCATCCTCGGTGCTGGGGTATATAGTGTCTTCCTAATTCTAGCTGTGTCCTATATAGGAACCTGCCCTCCTCAGTGCTGGGGTATATAGTGTCTCCCTAATTCTAGCTGTGTCCTGTACAGGAACCTGCCATCCTCGGTGCTAGGGTATATAGTGTCTCCCTAATTCTAGCTGTGTCCCGTACAGGAACCTGCCATCCTCAGTGCTGGGGTATATAGTGTCTCCCTGATTCTAGCTGTGTCCCGTACAGGAACCTGCCATCCTCGGTGCTGGGGTATATAGTGTCTCCCTAATTCTAGCTGTGTCCCATACAGGAACCTGCCATCCTCAGTGCTGGGGTATATAGTGTCTCCCTAATTCTAGCTGTGTCCCGTACAGGAACCTGCCATCCTCAGTGCTGGGGTATATAGTGTCTCCCTAATTCTAGCTGTGTCCCGTACAGGAACCTGCCATCCTCAGTGCTGGGGTATATAGTGTCTCCCTAATTCTAGCTGTGTCCCGTACAGGAACCTGCCATCCTCAGTGCTGGGGTATATAGTGTCTCCCTAATTCTAGCTGTGTCCCATACAGGAACCTGCTATCCTCAGTGCTGGGGTATATAGTGTTTCCCTAATTCTAGCGGTGTCCCGTACAGGAACCTGCCATCCTCAGTGCTGGAGTATATAGTGTCTCCCTAATTCTAGCGGTGTCCCGTACAGGAACCTGCCATCCTCAGTGCTGGAGTATATAGTGTCTCCCTAATTCTAGCGGTGTCCCGTACAGGAACCTGCCATCCTCAGTGCTGGAGTATATAGTGTCTCCCTGATTCTAGCTGTGTCCCGTACAGGAACCTGCCATCCTCAGTGCTGGAGTATATAGTGTCTCCCTAATTCTAGCTGTGTCCCGTACAGGAACCTGCCATCCTCAGTGCTGGGGTATATAGTGTCTCCCTAATTCTAGCTGTGTCCCGTACAGGTACCTGCCATCCTCCAGTGCTTGGGTATATAGTGTCTGTTATGTCCCTAATTCTAGCTGTGTCCCGTACAGGAACCTGGCTATCCTCGGTGCTGGGGTATATAGTGTCTCCCTAATTCTAGCTGTGTCCTGTACAGGAACCTGCATCCTCAGTGCTGGGGTATATAGTGTCTCCCTAATTCTAGCTGTGTCCTGTACAGGAACCTGCATCCTCAGTGCTGGGGTATATAGTGTCTCCCTAATTCTAGCTGTGTCCCGTACAGGAACCTGCCATCCTCAGTGCTGGGGTATATAGTGT
This sequence comes from Pseudophryne corroboree, assembly GCF_028390025.1. Taxonomy (NCBI): domain Eukaryota; kingdom Metazoa; phylum Chordata; class Amphibia; order Anura; family Myobatrachidae; genus Pseudophryne; species Pseudophryne corroboree. The sequence continues at coordinate 33,792,264 of NC_086447.1, read as the reverse complement.
CTCCCTAATTCTAGCTGTGTCCCATACAGGAACCTGCTATCCTCAGTGCTGGGGTATATAGTGTTTCCCTAATTCTAGCTGTGTCCCGTACAGGAACCTGGCTATCCTCGGTGCGGGACTGATGGGCGCTGGTGTTGCGCAGGTCTCTGTAGATAAAGGTATACAGACCATTCTGAAGGACACGACAGTGGAAGGTCTGGGCAGAGGACAACAACAGGTGTACAAAGGGTAAGACCGCCGTGCTTTGTTATACATCAGATAAGTGGACCTATTTCCCTGTCACATTATATATTTGGAGCCCGCAGTCTATGTCCCCAATATAATGTCCCTTCCTCCCGCAGCCTCAATGACAAGGTAAAGAAGAGGACGCTGACCTCCTTCGAGCGTGACAGTGTGATGAGTAACCTGACAGGACAGCTGGACTACACGGGGTTTGAGACGGCAGACATGGTGATCGAGGCCGTGTTTGAGGACATCAAGATAAAGCACAAAGTGCTGCAGGAAGTGGAGTCGGTGAGTGTCTGTGCCGTACTCCTGTCCCGTTACTGCTGTGCTCCTTATTACAGTCACTGAGCATGCTCTGTCCTCTGCAGGTCACCCCTCCTCACTGTATATTCGCCAGTAACACGTCCGCGCTCCCTATCGGTCAGATTGCGGCGGTCAGTAAGAGGCCGGACAAGGTGAGTGTCATGTGATGCTAGGAGGTGCCTGACGTAGCTTATCATTCTTCTAGGGTTTGCTTTCCCTCGTGGAGTATTGGCAGGGGCGGGAGAATCCTATGTCAAGTACCCTATTCCCACATGACCAGCCGCAGCATTAATTTTACAACACCCTGGTATCTCTACTGTGCAGGGGAAGTAACAGTAATACTGCCCCCTGTATCCTGTGCGGGGGTGTTACAGTAATGCCGCTCTCTCTCCTGTGCGGGGGTGTTACAGTAATGCCGCTCTGTGTCTCCTGTGCAGGTGGTAGGGATGCATTCTCTCTCCTGTGCAGGGGTGTTACAGTAATGCCGCTCTCTCTCCTGTACAGGGGTATTACAGTAATGCCGCTCTCTCTCCTGTGCAGGGGTGTTACAGTAATGCCGCTCTCTCTCTCCTGTACAGGTGGTAGGGATGCATTATCTCTCCTGTACAGGGGTGTTACAGTAATGCCGCTCTCTCTCCTGTGCGGGGGTGTTACAGTAATGCCGCTCTCTCTCCTGTGCAGGGGTGTTACAGTAATGCCGCTCTCTCCTGTGCGGAGGTGTTACAGTAATGCTGCTCTCTCTCCTGTGCGGGGGTGTTACAGTAATGCTGCTCTCTCTCCTGTGCGGGGGTGTTACAGTAATGCCGCTCTCTCTCCTGTGCGGGGGTGTTACAGTAATGCCGCTCTCTCTCCTGTGCGGGGGTGTTACAGTAATGCCGCTCTCTCTCCTGTGCAGGGGTATTACAGTAATGCCGCTCTCTCTCCTGTGCGGGGGTGTTACAGTAATGCCGCTCTCTCTCCTGTGCAGGGGTGTTACAGTAATGCCGCTCTCTCTCTCCTGTACAGGTGGTAGGGATGCATTATCTCTCCTGTACAGGGGTGTTACAGTAATGCCGCTCTCTCTCCTGTGCGGGGGTATTACAGTAATGCCGCTCTCTCTCCTGTGCAGGGGTATTACAGTAATGCCGCTCTCTCTCCTGTGCAGGGGTATTAAAGTAATGCCGCTCTCTCTCCTGTGCGGGGGTGTTACAGTAATGCCGCTCTCTCTCCTGTGCGGGGGTGTTACAGTAATGCCGCTCTCTCCTGTGCGGGGGTGTTACAGTAATGCCGCTCTCTCTCCTGTGCGGGGGTGTTACAGTAATGCCGCTCTCTCCTGTGCGGGGGTGTTACAGTAATGCCGCTCTCTCTCCTGTGCGGGGGTGTTACAGTAATGCCGCTCTCTCTCCTGTGCAGGGGTGTTACAGTAATGCCGCTCTCTCTCCTGTGCGGGGGTGTTACAGTAATGCCGCTCTCTCTCCTGTGCGGGGGTGTTACAGTAATGCCGCTCTCTCTCCTGTGCAGGTGGTAGGGATGCACTCTCTCCTGTGCGGGGGTGTTACAGTAATGCCGCTCTCTCTCCTGTGCGGGGGTGTTACAGTAATGCCGCTCTCTCTCCTGTGCAGGTGGTAGGGATGCACTCTCTCTCCTGTGCGGGGGTGTTACAGTAATGCCGCTCTCTCTCCTGTGCAGGTGGTAGGGATGCACTCTCTCTCCTGTGCGGGGGTGTTACAGTAATGCCGCTCTCTCTCCTGTACGGGGGTGTTACAGTAATGCCGCTCTCTCTCCTGTGCGGGGGTGTTACAGTAATGCCGCTCTCTCTCCTGTGCAGGTGGTAGGGATGCACTCTCTCTCCTGTGCGGGGGTGTTACAGTAATGCCGCTCTCTCTCCTGTGCGGGGGTGTTACAGTAATGCCGCTCTCTCTCCTGTGCAGGTGGTAGGGATGCACTCTCTCTCCTGTGCGGGGGTGTTACAGTAATGCTGCTCTCTCTCCTGTGCGGGGGTGTTACAGTAATGCCGCTCTCTCTCCTGTGCGGGGGTGTTACAGTAATGCCGCTCTCTCTCCTGTGCGGGGGTGTTACAGTAATGCTGATCTCTCTCCTGTGCGGGGGTGTTACAGTAATGCTGATCTCTCTCCTGTGCGGGGGTGTTACAGTAATGCCGCTCTCTCTCCTGTGCGGGGGTGTTACAGTAATGCCGCTCTCTCCTGTGCGGGGGTGTTACAGTAATGCCGCTCTCTCTCCTGTGCGGGGGTGTTACAGTAATGCCGCTCTCTCTCCTGTGCAGGGGTGTTACAGTAATGCCGCTCTCTCCTGTGCGGAGGTGTTACAGTAATGCCGCTCTCTCTCCTGTGCGGGGGTGTTACAGTAATGCCGCTCTCTCTCCTGTGCGGGGGTGTTACAGTAATGCCGCTCTCTCTCCTGTGCGGGGGTGTTACAGTAATGCCGCTCTCTCCTGTGCGGAGGTGTTACAGTAATGCCGCTCTCTCTCCTGTGCAGGTGGTAGGGATGCACTCTCTCTCCTGTGCGGGGGTGTTACAGTAATGCCGCTCTCTCTCCTGTGCGGGGGTGTTACAGTAATGCCGCTCTCTCTCCTGTGCGGGGGTGTTACAGTAATGCCGCTCTGTGTCTCCTGTGCGGGGGTGTTACAGTAATGCCGCTCTCTCTCCTGTGCAGGTGGTAGGGATGCACTATCTCTCCTGTGCGGGGGTGTTACAGTAATGCCGCTCTCTCTCCTGTGCAGGTGGTAGGGATGCACTATTTCTCTCCTGTGGATAAGATGCAGTTGCTGGAGATTATCACGACAGATAAAACGTCCCAGGACACCGCGGCCTCAGCTGTAGCTGTTGGACTGAAGCAGGGAAAAGTCATCATTGTGGTGAAGGTAATCTGCATTAATTAGAGCTGACTGATGGAAGTAGAGCTGATATTACAGGCAGTGCTGAGACTGATGTGATGAAATAGTTATTGGGAGATTTATGCCCCAGATCTCTGGCTTCTCATTTATTGTGTGAGCTGCACCTGTATAAATGACATTGTATTCACACCTGTAGCCGTCCCTTAACACTAATTAGTAAAAGAAGGCGCTTGTTTATAACGTGATGGTTTCCCGTATAGCGGAGGGAACGGTGAGGGTTTCCTAGTATTGTGATATGGACTCCAGACAAGTGGCCGCGTGGATATTTTGTGAGGGTTGTATTAGCATATTGCTCAGCTTTCTTGCCTGATATAAATGTAATATTAACTGTCAATGGTGCCATCTAGTGGTCAGTGACGGAATTAGTCAGTCCTTTGATTACTGTTATTACCACATATGAGCCATCTTGTAGTTTACGTATCTGAAACAGACGTTGCTTTTGTCCCCGGCTCAGTCTGAGTATCAGTAACACTGCAGGTTATATTTCGATTTACCAACCTGTAGTATGAATGTGTTTCTAGGACGGGCCGGGATTCTACACCACCCGGTGCCTGGGCCCAATGATGGCTGAAGTGGTGCGTGTTCTGCAGGTAAGTTCCGTTATCTCTGTACTTACCTGGGTAACTTACTGGTGCTGAGTGTGTCGCTGATCTGTTTCCTTCCCTGCTCTAGGAAGGGGTTGGCCCCAAAAAGCTGGATGCCCTCTCTACTGGTTTTGGGTTTCCGGTGGGAGCTTCCACTCTGGCAGATGAAGTGGGCATTGATGTGGCGGCTCACGTGGCGGAGGACCTGGGGAAAGCTTTCGGGGAACGGTTTGGAGGAGGCAACATTGAGCTGCTGAAAGCCATGGTGCAGAAGGGCTACTTGGGTAAGTGACGTTGAGTCTCCTCCGGCACTACGTGGCGCTGTGCCGTTGAGAAGCGACTGCAAGCTCCTATTGGCCGCGGCCCCTGCGCCTTGCCAGTGATCACTGTTAATTCTCTACGTATATTTGGGGCAGATATTTAGTAATGGGACCAAGCTAATGCGTCACAAAGACGCTCACTCAACCACTGCCCTCATTTTGGCTAAATTTGGCTGCCGGTGCTGTTCATAGACAGTTGGTTATACTCTACATAACAATAACTTACAACCTCAACCCTCTAGTACCCTTAACAGGTCATGTTTTCAGGATTTCTTTGTGGAAACAGGTGGCATAATTACTGACCCAGCAACAAATTAACTCAACAGTGCGTGTTTAAAGAAATGCAGAAAACGTGGCCTGTTGGTGGTACTTTAGTTGAGAAACTCTCGTCTACAAGATCACTTTCCTCCTAATAAAGATTTGTATTTCCTCCACAGAAAGTAACTTCTGCTCCTTAATTTCCCTCACCCGCCAGTGAGCCTCCTGTCTACCGCCCTTTGGGTGTCATTCCGAGTTGATCACTCGCTAGCTATATTTTGCAGTGCTGCGATCAGATAGTGTATCGCTTGTGGAGCCTCCCTGTACAAAAAAATGTTGTGCAGTTTCTGAGTAGGTTTGAACTTACTCAGCGGCTGCGATCACTTCGGCTTGTCCGGGCCCGAAATTGTCGTCAGACACCCGCCCTGCAAACGCTTGGACACGCCTGCGTTTTTCCTAACACTCCCAGAAAACGGTCAGTTGCCACCCACAAATGCCTTCTTCCTGTCAATCTCCTCGCGATCGGCTGTGCGAATGGATTCTTCGTTAAATCCATCGCCCAGCTACGATCCGCTTTGTACCCGTACGACAAGCCTGGGCATTGCGGTGCATGCGCAGTAGTGACCTGATCGCAGCAAAAAATCCTAGCGTGCGATCCGGTCGGAATGACCCCTTTTATACGCTGTAGCTTTCCCAGTGTGTATGGAATGTGGTGACGTCTGTGTGGGATCTGGGTTGTGAATAGACTAGTTCAGTGTTTGTAGAGTGCGGTGACTCTGTTATTGCTGAACTCTGTGCGCACAGAACTTTCCCTGGGCTACATGCGCCATTAGATAATGAAATCTAGTTTTTTGGCGTGGAGCAGCGTCGCCTTCCTAAGATGCGTGCCGTGTTTCCAGCAAGGCTCTCCATCATACTTTCAGCACGTTGGACCTGTGTATAACTCCGTCCAAGCCGGATGCCGGTCTGTGTAGCTCTGCATGAGGATTGAGAGAGAAGACCGTTATGCTTTTAGGGGAGTGTGCCACCTCCAATGATGGCAGTCCGTGTTACACTTGTCCCTGTTTCCTCCGTAGGCCGTAAATCGGGGAAAGGATTCTACGTGTACCAGCAGGGAGTAAAGGAAAGGTCCATCAACTCCGGGGCTGAGGAGATCCTGGAGAAGTTCAAGCTGAGCTCCAACCCTGCGGTGTACGTCATGTTCTTATCTCCTGTGCATGTTCCGCCTCTGTCTCCTCCTGGGGAACGGGGTGTTTTGTAGGGTGTTATCTCAGTTCCTGTCACTTGGTCGGTGTTGGGTAATAGTCATTCATTGGTGCAAGGAGACCACCTGTTCTGTTTTATCCATCAGGCTGTTAAATATTACTCTCTGAATAGATCAAATATGTTCCACCGTCATGACCTCCAAACAAGGACAAGTGTCCAACGTTAAGCTGTTGTCCATTTACTCTCTTGTGCCCCCGTAGTTGGCTCTGTTACGTCTCAGCCAGGCATTATGTGACGTGTTAACTTTCTGCTCCCGCAGCTCCTCCGATGAGGACATCCAGCTCCGCCTGGTCACCCGATTTGTGAACGAGGCCATCATGTGTCTGCAGGAGGGAATCCTAAGTAACCCAGTAGAGGGCGATATTGGCGCAGTGTTCGGGCTCGGCTTCCCACCGTGCCTTGGCGGTAAGATTGTCCGATCCGTGCTTGGAGAACGTAATGCTTGTTCTATGTAGATGGACATAGGGTGGAGGAGATATGTCCTTTCTCTGTAGTTCATGTTATGATGCTATGGTTGTAATGGAGGGAGAGGGGCCACTTATTAGTGTAAGTAGCAGGTGCGTCTTGTGAGTTGGGGACCCATGTGGTTCTGTCGCTTTGTTTTTGGGCTCTCCTGATTGTCAGAGGTGCAGTATGTTCTACGAGTAAATTTTAGGAACCACAGAACAATGGCCTACTGACCAGGGCCACAGAACAATGGCGGATCACTGGGTCGTTATGTGAGCACCTGTGGCAGAAGCCACCGCTTACCGTCTGTACTTGTCTTCTGTAGGTCCGTTCCGGTACGCAGATGCTTTCGGAGCAAAGCACATAGTGGAGAAGATGCGGAAGTACGAGAACGTGTACGGAACGCAGTTCACACCGTGCCAGCTACTGATTGACCACGCCAATGACCCCAGCAAGAGATTCCACCACTAACCGCCCGCGTACTGGGTTCTTTAACCACAGTGTAAGCACTATAAGACCAGCGATTGTAAGGAGGCTGCGGTAGAGTAACCGAGGTGTATACCACCTTTTAACCCTGCTAAAGATTTGAGCCGTTATGTGCCTTAGATGGGAGATTTTTCCGGCACCGTGTTCCTGCCACGTTCAAGCTTTCTCAATGGAGTTTCATTTTGTTTTGCACTAATCGCTGGCTGAGAGACTCTAACTCAGATGTCCCCTGTGTGAGAGGAAATGAGGTGACTCGCCCCACAGCAATGCGTCCGTTCCATGCCATGTGAGCATCAATAAACGTTTATTTCCAACCGTGTGTGCGCTTCCTGTCTGTCAGCACTCACTCATTACAGCCCATCTGCGCTAAGGATGAGTGGGACTCGTCAGCAGCAAACATCTAGCTGATGAGTCCTACTTCTTCAAATTACTAAACCTCTATTACAATATGTACCGTTTAATATGAGGTTTCATCTGCCTCCTCCCGGCAGCATACGTGAACGGGTCCATTCTATGTCTGTAGCAGGACAGGTAAAGAAGACACAGCCCAACATGTACATATGACAGGCGTATTCAACATGCGACCCTCCAGCTGCTATGAAACTACTCAGCCCAGCATGCACTGCATCAGTGTGGTGTTTTTTTTTTTTTTTTGTGTGTTTTTTTTTTTTTATTAAAGCATGTGGAAATATGTCTGGGTATGCTGGGATGTGTAGTTCCGCAACACCTGTAAGGCCGCATGTTGCATACCCCTGACATATGCCCTCTCCTCCATACTTCCTGTGTCACAGCCTGTCCTCAAGCTGCACTTAGTCCCTGCACACTATTGGGGTCATTCCGAGTTGCTCGCTAGCTGTTTTTAGCAGTCGTGTAAACGCCTAGTCGCCGCCCATAGGGGAGTGTATTTTCGCTTTGCAAGTGTGCGAACGCCTGTGCAGCCGAGCGATGCAAAAACATTTTCTGCAGTTTCTGAGTAGGTCTGAACTTAGCCCCTGCGATCACTTCAGCCTGTCCGGGGCCGGAATTGACAGACACCCGCCCTGCAAACGCCCGGAAACGCCTGCGTTTTTCCAACCACTCTCAAAAAAACGGTCAGTTGCCACCCACAAACGCCCTCTTCCTGTCAATCTTTTTGCGATCGGCTGTGCAAATGGAATCTTTGTTAAATCCATCGCTCAGCAACGATCTGCTTTGTACCCGTACGATGCACCTGCGCATTGCGGTGCATACGCAGTTTTGCAGAGTTTTGTCCTGATCGCACTGCAGCAAAAAAAACTAGCATTCGATCAGGTTGGAATTACCCCCTATGTACTAATGACAGCACCTTAGTGACTGGCTCATCTACTACCATGGAGGGGTCCAGCAAACCTATTTACCAAGTGCATAACCACCCGCCTCCCTGACCGTACACACATACACAGCTTCCCTACACTTAGCACGGGTCCCCAAATGTACCAGGTGTATAACCACCCTCCTCCTCCTCCTCCCTGGCAACATACACAGCATCCCTGCACTTAGCACGGGTCACCAAATGTACCAGGTGTATAACCACCCTCCTCCTCCTCCTCCCTGGCAACATACACATACACAGCCTCCCTGCACTTAGCATGGGTCACCAAATGTACCAGGTGTATAACCACTCTCCTCCTCCTCCCTGGCAACATACACAGCATCCCTGCACTTAGCATGGGTCACCAAATGTACCAGGTGTATAACCCGCCACCTCCTCCTCCTCCCTGGCAACATACACAGCATCCCTGCACTTAGCATGGGTCACCAAATGTACCAGGTGTATAACCACCCGCCGCCGCCTCCTCCTCCCTGGCAACATACACAGCATTCCTGCACTTAGCATGGGTCACCAAATGTACCAGGTGTATAACCACCCGCCGCCGCCTCCTCCTCCCTGGCAACATACACAGCCTCCCTGCACTTAGCATGGGTCACCAAATGTACCAGGTGTATAACCACCCGCCTCCTCCTCCCTGGCAACATACACAGCATCCCTGTACTTAGCATGGGTCACCAAATGTACCAGGTGTATAACCACCCTCCTCCTCCCTGGCAGCATACACATACACAGCTTCCCTGCACTTAGCACGGGTCACCAAATGTACCAGGTGTATAACCACCCTCCTCCTCCTCCCTGGCAACATACACAGCCTCCCTGCACTTAGCATGGGTCACCAAATGTACCAGGTGTATAACCACCCTCCTCCTCCTCCCTGGCAACATACACAGCCTCCCTGCACTTAGCATGGGTCACCAAATGTACCAGGTGTATAACCACCCGCCTCCTCCTCCTCCTCCCTGGCAACATACACAGCATTCCTGCACTTACCATGGGTCACCAAATGTACCAGGTGTATAACCACCCGCCGCCTCCTCCTCCTCCCTGGCAACATACACATACACAGCCTCCCTGCACTTAGCATGGGTCACCAAATGTACCAGGTGTATAACCACCCGCCTCCTCCTCCTCCTCCTCCCTGGCAACATACACAGCATCCCTGTACTTAGCATGGGTCACCAAATGTACCAGGTGTATAACCACCCTCCTCCTCCTCCTCCCTGGCAGCATACACATACACAGCTTCCCTGCACTTAGCACGGGTCACCAAATGTACCAGGTGTATAACCACCCTCCTCCTCCCTGGCAACATACACAGCCTCCCTGCACTTAGCATGGGTCACCAAATGTACCAGATGTATAACCACCCGCCGCCTCCTCCTCCCTGGCAACATACACAGCATTCCTGCACTTACCATGGGTCACCAAATGTACCAGGTGTATAACCACCCGCTGCCGCCTCCTCCTCCCTGGCAACATACACAGCATTCCTGCACTTACCATGGGTCACCAAATGTACCAGGTGTATAACCACCCGCCGCCGCCTCCTCCTCCCTGGCAACATACACATACACAGCCTCCCTGCACTTAGCATGGGTCACCAAATGTACCAGGTGTATAACCACCCGCCGCCGCCTCCTCCTCCCTGGCAACATACACAGCATTCCTGCACTTAGCATGGGTCACCAAATGTACCAGGTGTATAACCACCCTCCTCCTCCTCCCTGGCAACATACACAGCCTCCCTGTACTTAGCATGGGTCACCAAATGTACCAGGTGTATAACCACCCGCCTCCTCCTCCTCCCTGGCAACATACACAGCCTCCCTGCACTTAGCATGGGTCACCAGATGTACCAGGTGTATAACCACCCTCCTCCTCCTCCTCCTCCCTGGCAACATACACAGCATCCCTGCTCTTACCATGGGTCACCAAATGTACCAGGTGTATAACCACCCGCCGCCTCCTCCTCCCTGGCAACATACACATACACAGCCTCCCTGCACTTAGCATGGGTCACCAAATGTACCAGGTGTATAACCACCCGCCGCCGCCTCCTCCTCCCTGGCAACATACACAGCATTCCTGCACTTACCATGGGTCACCAAATGTACCAGGTGTATAACCACCCGCCGCCGCCTCCTCCCTGGCAACATACACACACACAGCCTCCCTGCACTTAGCATGGGTCACCAAATGTACCAGGTGTATAACCACCCGCCGCCGCCTCCTCCTCCCTGGCAACATACACAGCATTCCTGCACTTAGCATGGGTCACCAAATGTACCAGGTGTATAACCACCCGCCTCCTCCTCCCTGGCAACATACACAGCATCCCTGCACTTAGCATGGGTCACCAAATGTACCAGGTGTATAACCACCCGCCTCCTCCCTGGCAACATACACAGCCTCCCTGCACTTAGCATGGGTCACCAAATGTACCAGGTGTATAACCACCCGCCTCCTCCTCCTCCCTGGCAACATACACAGCCTCCCTGCACTTAGCATGGGTCACCAAATGTACCAGGTGTATAACCACCCGCCTCCTCCTCCCTGGCAACATACACAGCATCCCTGCACTTAGCATGGGTCACCAAATGTACCAGGTGTATAACCACCCGCCGCCTCCTCCTCCCTGGCAACATACACATACACAGCTTCCCTGCACTTAGCATGGGTCACCAAATGTACCAGGTGCATAACCACCCGCCGCCGCCTCCTCCTCCCTGGCAACATACACAGCATTCCTGCACTTACCATGGGTCACCAAATGTACCAGGTGTATAACCACCCGCCTCCTCCTCCCTGGCAGCATACACATACATAGCCTCCCTGCACTTTGCACGGGTCACCAAATGTACCAGGTGTATAACCTTCCCCCTCCTATCCTGGGAATCCAGAATCTCTGCCACTCCCTAGTATCACCTCGTAGATCACTACCTTAGATTGTGTCAGACACATCAGTTCATCTGGCTGTTTCTAGTTGCAGCACGTAGGACGAGCATCGCTGCAAATGTCTTGCAAGTGACAGAGCCCCACGGTTTTGACCTCTGTGGTGGCGACATGAGACCCAGCACTGTTTGGCACTCCCGTACTGAAACCCACAACTTACTCCTTAGTTGAAACACTTTCATGGCTGAGGTGCTTTCCCAGCCACTAAAATCATTCCTAAGAATTGTGTTCTTTGTGGTAGCACTAGATGAGCCTTTGCTCGTTTGCTCCTCAGCCGTCTTGCTTCAGGACTAGAGTCACACTGGCTGTAGCTCGTCTGCAATCATTATGACGTCTAAGCAGGACTAAAGAAGGTTGCCCTCTTTTCTTCGTTTGGCTGTCACCACTGCCAACACCTTTTGGGAAAGTCCTCGATGATGCAGCCAAGGCAAATGGCTCGATGATTGAACGAATGCTCACCAGTGGTCTATGGATGATAGAGACTTGTCTCCATCGCTCCTAAGATGGGTCTTGGAGGTGCTGATTGAGACCTTGTAGACCCAACACTACGGAAACCTCTGCCGTGCTTTTGAATGATCAAGATTGTTGAATTGAAGCTCATCTCTATGGGAATGCCTGTCACATTCCGTTACAATACTGTTAGACTTTCTCTCATGGCCTGCACTGCTAATTGGAACCCCACCCTTCATCTGACCGTGTCCAAAGAAGCGTCCAATATATAATTGGTGGTTAAATCTATCTTCTGCTCAGCCTTTAATAATTTGCCCTTTTTCACACCATCCTGAATGGATCTATAAATCACAGCCCCATAAGCAGAGGACTGACTTCGGTTGTCTTGTCCATTCGAAGCTTCAATGAATGGGCATTCTCCAAAGTTATTGCCGCCAGTTACTGCTGAATCCAGCTTTAGAGGAACAAGAAACAGGATAGATACAGATATGTCCTCCCTCATTGGGGCTGCAGTCACGTTAAATAGCCTTTCTAGTCACACCAAGCTGTCAGCGCATTTACTGTACGAATAAGACGCACAAGCAGCCTTTGTTGATTAAAATGATATGAATCGTGTTTATTCTTTGTATGACTGCGGCTGTATCTGCATACGAAATGCTACATTAGTGTCAGCTGTTTTCTACCAATGCTGTAATGTAGCACTTCATATGCAGATCCAGCCGCAGTCACACACACACACGCAATATACACATGCCACGTATTGTTTTACTCAGCAGTGTCTGCTCATGCGTCTTATTCGGGGGAATAAAGACGCTTGGTGCTGGCTGAGTCACGAGAGAGCTGGTGCCTCTCGTGTTCCCTGTGTGCTGCTGCTCATTATGTACAGAGGTTAGATGATGGACGCATCTATGTACCCAATTAGATTACCATTAGGATACATTATGAAAATGTCCGGACTTATCTTACTGAGGGAAAACCCATATTTTCTTCCAGGATTCCCGAAAGGTCATGTCTTGTAGTTGTGGCTCGCGACTAACGTTCACAATGCCCATAATTTTATAAAGGTCTCTGAGCAAATCAAACATCCAATCAGGATTTTAAATTATTTTCATCTGTAACAGAATCCTGCGGCTCTTCTCGGACATCTCTTGCTGCAGACCAGGACGCATTGGAGCACTCACTGCCGACTGACCTGCGGCTTTATATCTATCCTTGTAAGACACACGTGTTTCTCCTGGACAATACTATGTCGTACTCTTATCACACACTGGTCACTATAAATGGTTTAGATGACTGCTGCACCTCCAGCTGAATCTTTGTCCCTTTCTCAGAGGACGCATTAAGTTACCACAATATAATTTATTGTAAATAAACGGGAAACTCTAAACTGAAAGATAAATGCCCTGACCTGGCCGGGGATGTTTCTTGTCCATGCTCACAGATAGCCGTAACCCTGGGGGTGATATTGTAATAAATCCTAAGCCTAACTGTTGTCTCCAGCAGACCTAGAACGGTGGCCTCCGGGCAGAAACGGATCTAAGTGCATGCTCCTCTGCCCAGGAACCTTGTCCTGTGCTGCTGCACACTGACGTCTAATCATGCAGGTGTTTAAAAATAGAAATGTGCAATTTTGGTGCCACATATCCAGATAGAAAAAACACTGTACATTGTCGTGTGGCAGCATTTGTAGACTCCCAGGAGGTCACACCCGGAAGCCTGTACAGGACTATTGGCTGGCTGTGTACACACTAAGGAATAGGAATGGGCATCAACTTACAATGTTTTCAAAACATTGATGGTTTATGGTCAATGGTGAATACTTTTTGCCATCGATGGGGGAGACCCAGATGGTCTCCCACCATCGATGGTACAGAACCAACTGATGGTTTAGATTTTTTTTTCCCTACAAGGTGCCCTAACACACGCACAGCCCGGCCCCATGTTCTGGTTGGTCCACAGACCAGTCAGTGATAGAACAGGGATAACCATCAATGGTCACTTACCATTGATAGCCAGCCCTACTAAGGAGCCCCTGATCACATAGCAGCACACAAGATGTACACTGCAGGACTGCCGGAGGTGACCAGAGACATCACTGAGAGTGCAGCCTTTCCGGCCACTAGGAGCCAGTGACATCACTGAGAGTGCAGCCTCTCCGGTCACTAGGAGACAGTGACATCACTGAGAGTGCAGCCTATCCGGTCACTAGGAGCCAGTGACCTCACTGAGAGTGCAGCCTTTCCGGTCACTAGGAGCCAGTGACCTCACTGAGAGTGCAGCCTTTCCAGCCACTAGGAGCCAGTGACATCCTTGAGAGAGCAGCCAATCCAGTCACTAGGAACCAGTGATATCACTGAGAGTGCAGCCTATCTAGTCACTAGGAGACTGACATCACTGAGAGCGCAGCCTATCCGGTCACTACGAGACAGTGACATCACTGAGAGTGCAGCCTATCCGGTCACTAGGAACAAATGACATCCCTGAGAGTGCAGCCTATCCAGTCACTAGGAACCAGTGATATCACTGAGAATGCAGCCTATCCGGTCACTAGGAGCCAGTGACATCCCTGAGAGTGCAGCCTATCCCGTCACTAGGAGCCAGTGACATCACGGAGAGTGCAGCCTATCTGGTCACTAGGATCCAGAGACATCACTGAGAGTTCAGCCT